>NC_079490.1:64871409-65174440 GCF_020520425.1 Spinacia oleracea | reverse complement strand
TATGTCTTCTTGCAAGAACGGTAGCAGATGAGAAAGGAAATCCTTACTTTCCGGATGAGGGCACACAAAAGGTCAAAGAAAATATTGTAAGTTCATTTAACAATTTTGCGTAATGTTGTGATTCCTCTAATTTCATTTATGTTCTTAAATATGAAACCAAGTGTTGAACTTTTCTCAAAACCATTTGATTTCATGTAGGATGAATGGAAAAGGAAACAAGATGAAGGGGAATTTGTTCCTAAAAGGCGATGATGTCTTATCTCATGCACTTGGTAAGACTCAAGAAAGGAGACCAATAACATTTGGTGGTGGAGTAGGCATCAAAGCTGTGTGGGGGACCGGAGAGCGGCGTAGCACTCGACGGTATGGAGATGCGGAGATGGAGGAAATGGAAGCAAGAGTGACCAAAAGGGTCAAAGATGAGACAATACAAGAGATGAACTCCAAGATGGATGCCTTGGTTATGGAGAAATTTATCACATTTACTAAAGAAATTGGTGTCCAAATACCAAGCCAGATGAGGATAGACGCAAATGTTCATAGTAGTTGTCTTTCTGGGGGTTTAGATCCATTTGTCGACATTACGGTATGATAATTTGTGTCTTTCAAGTAATTTGTTTCTATTTAATTCTATTGAACTTTTCTAACATGTTACATTGTATTTGCGTTATTGTTCAAAATAAATAATTAGGAACCTGTCCCGTGCCATCTATACCTGAACATAGGCTCCGAGAAAGTCTTTGTTGCCTATGGTACCATATGTCCAGAGTTGATCCTTGATCACCACAACGACGTCACTTCCGATAACGTGAAAGTGAGCGTTGATGATTTTGAGCCCGCGTACAAAGAAGCTCCCGTCCCCGTGCCTTCTCAATATATTAACAAACTTGCTCAAGCTCATGGTACCTTCACTCAGTGGCCAAAGCATTTGGTGTCGCTTACGAATGAGGAGGTAACTAACATATTAATGATAATTTGAAGTAGAACTATTATACCATGTATGCTCACTAATATGTATATCGTTATTTGAAAATCATACCTCAGGCAAACAAGCCTACAAGTAAAGAACCTAAAGGGAAAGGGAACAAATGGAAAGAGATAGTGCTTGAGAGAAGTGGATACGAAACAAAAGCGTCCAACACTAAATCAAAAACATATTTCCTTGAAAATTATAAAGTGAAAATTTTGAGTGGTAAGTGCAATGTGATGAAAACTATGATGTTGGGATTAAAAGAAGGGGAGAACGTTAAGGTGCAAGGCACTAAAAGGACATTCAATATGGAAAAGGACTTTGAAATTAGTTTCACCGTTGAAGACATCGATCAACTTCTCTCGGGAGCATAGCTCAATATATCGATAATACAAGTTTTTATTATGTGACTTACCTAAATTAATATTTTCCCCCTAATTTGATTTTTATGATTGTCTTAACGTTCTTACACTATATATTATAGGGCTTTGAGTGAGTTGTGTTATCACGATAATTGTCACCCCAATACTATTAGATTCATGTGCCCGGAGATGATCTCGGCCACCATGTTATAGATCGATGCAGATCGAATTCTATCGTACATGACGAGGTCCATGAGTGCACTTAGTTCTAAGACATTCATCTTATGTCCATACTACGAAAAGTATGAAAATTAATTTGAACTTCGTTTTTAATTGATTGTTATAAATTTAACTTTTTTTCTAACTACATATGTTTATTTTTTGTATGTAGGAGTCACTGGATGCTTTTAGTTCTTTGCTTGTCTAAACGTGAGGTCTACATATTTGATTCTCAACAGAAGAAGAGAAATTTGATGATTAAGGAGCCACTAAACAAGTAAGTAAAGTATGCATATGAAAATGCCATTTTTGCTAGAACGACCCAATTAGCCTTAAATGTGAAATAATAGATTGTAAAGAGCCTTAAAAAGTTGTAAATATGCATATTAAACGTGTAATAAGTTTGAAAACATTCCTTAGGTTCTTTAGTTCAAAGTTGGGTTCGAAAACTTCATTTTTGCCTAAAGATGTCCTAGAACGACCCAATTAGCCTTAAATGTGAAATAATAGATTGTAAAGAGCCTTAGAATGTTGTAAATATGCATATTAAACGTGTAATAAGTTTGAAAACATTCCTTAGGTTCTTTATTTAAAAGTTGGGTTCGAAAACTTCATTTTTGCCTAAATATGTCCTAGAACGACCCAATTAGCCTTAAATGTGAAATAATAGATTGTAAAGAGCCTTAGAAAGTTGTAAACATGCATATTAAACGTGTAATAAGTTTGAAAACATTCCTTAGGTTCTTTAGTTCAAAGTTGGGTTCGAAAATGCCATTTTTGCCCAAATATGTCCTAGAACGACCCAATTAGCTTTAAATGTGATATAATAGATTGTAAAGAGCCTTAGAAAGTTGTAAATATGCATATTAAACGTGTAATAAGCTTGAAAACATTCCTTAGGTTCTTTAGTTCAAAGTTGGGTTCGAAAATGCCATTTTTGCCCAAATATGTCCTAGAACGACCCAATTAGCTTTAAATGTGATATAATAGATTGTAAAGAGCCTTAGAAAGTTGTAAATATGCATATTAAACGTGTAATAAGCTTGAAAACATTCCATAGGTTCTTTAGTTCAAAGTTGGGTTCGAAAACGCCATTTTTGCCCAAATATGACCTAGAACGACCCAATTAGCCTTAAATGTGAAATAATAGATTGTAAAGAGATTTAGAAAGTTGTAAATATGCATATTAAACGTGTAATAAGTTTGAACACATTCCTTAGGTTCTTTAGTTCAAAGTTGGGTTCGAAAACGTCATTTTTGCCCAAATATGACCTAGAACGATCCAATTAGCCATAAATGTGAAATAATAGATTGTAAAGAGCCTTAGCAAGTTGTAAATATGAATATTAAACGTGTAATAAGTTTGAAAACATTCCTTAGGTTCTTTAGTTCAAAGTTGGGTTCGAAAACGCCATTTTTGCCCAAATATGTCTTAGAACGACCCAATTAGCCTTAAATGTGATATAATAGATTGTAAATATGCATATTAAACGTGTAATAAGTTTAAAAACATTCCTTAGGTTCTTTAATTCAAAGTTGGGTTCGAAAACGCCATTTTTGCCCAAATATATCTTAGAACGACCCAATTAGCCTTAAATGTGATATAATAGATTGTAAAGAGCCTTAGAAAGTTGTAAATATGCATATTAAATGTGTAATAAGTTTGAAAACATTCCTTAGGTTCTTTAGTTCAAAGTTGGGTTCGAAAACGTCATTTTTGCCCAAATATGACCTAGAACGACCCAATTAGCCTTAAATGTGAAATAATAGATTGTAAAGAGCCTTAGAAAGTTGTAAATATGCATATTAAACGTGTAATAAGTTTGAAAACATTCCTTAGGTACTTTAGTTCAAAGTTGGGTTCGAAAACGCCATTTTTGCCCAAATATGACCCAAGGAAGCAAGTAAAGTAGTGATTTATAATTGCACTTACATGTAAAATATTCTTTGCATTTACATGTGTAAACAAAGTATATATAATTGCATATTTTATCAAATGTGTAGTGTTTTTCGGAGTTACAAGAGACTAAGTGGACAATCTAAGGGAACTAAATTAACATGGATTCCAGCACAGATATAATTAGTTTATTATTTACCTAAGAATCAAGTTTTTCAAAATTATAACATACAATTTGATAGAAATTTTACTTGTGTTATTTTTTTTTAATGCATGTAGTGTGCTCAACAACCGAGATCACTAGATTGTGGCTACTACGTCATGCGTTTTATGTACGACATAATAATGAATCATGGTAATAGTCAAGATCTTACTAAGGTATCTTCTCATAAACTACGTACTTTATATAATAAATTGAAGTACACAAAACTATTATATTGATCGATCGTTGATAAATTGAATTTAGGATTTTTCAAGAACATTGCCTTATTCACCGGAGGAGATTAATGAGGTGAAAGATTTTTGGGCAGATTACTTTGTGAACAATGTCGAATTTTAAGCTTAATTTGTAGTATGAACTCCATATCTAGCTAGCTACCTTTGTTGTAATAATTTTATGTTTGTTGTAACATGTTGGTTGATCTTTGACGAATTTAATTGCCTTTTATTGGGAACGTTAATTACGTTGTAAACTTTTGTGACAAGTATTATTTATAAATGTATTCCCGGTATTGGGAAGCGTCTAATTTCAAAGACGATCATGTCGGAATTTCCAACAAAAATATTAAAAAACAAATTAAAAAAAAAAACAAAAAATAAGTCATTTTCCACGCACGTTAGCTTAATGTGCGACGCAAAAGACTTAATTTTCTGGCGCCAAAAATGTCATTTGCGTCGCACATTAAGCTATTGTGCGAGGCAAATGACTTACTTTTTTGGCGCTCAAATTGTCATTTGCGTCGCACATTAAGCTATTGTGCGAGGCAAATGACTTATTTTTTTGGCGCCTGAAAAGTCATTTGCGTCGCACATTAAGCTAATGTGCGTGGCAAATGACTTTTCAACATGGTGCCTGAAAAGTCATTTGCCTCGCACATTTGCCTAATGTGCGACGCAAATAAGGGTCATTTGCGTCGCACAAATGTGCGACGCAAATGACTTTTAGTCATTTGCGTCGAGAGCTTTTGCCACGCACAATGTGCGACGCAAATGCACTTAAATGTGCGATGCAAATGACCCTTTTTCCACTAATGCTATATCCACATTTTAAACCTTTTTTATGATTCTTATGATTAGTTTTATGATTATAAGACTCATTTCAAGTTCGTTATGCACGCATATGGGTCATTTGGGTCGATATAGGTCATTTATGGCCAAAAATGGCATTTTCGATAGAAACTACCAACAAACGAACCTATATCCACATTCTAAACCTTTTTCATGATTCCTATGATTAGTTATATGATTATATGACTCATTTCAAGTTCGTTATGCACGCCTATGATTCATTTGGGTCGATACAGATCATTTATGGCCAAAAATGGCATTTTCGATCCCAACTACCAACAAAAGAACCTATATCCACATTCTAAACGTTTTTCATGATTCATATGATTAGTTATATGATTATAAGACTCATTTCAAGTTCGTTATGCACGCCTATGGGTCATTTGGGTAGTTTAGGAAACCAAAGTAGATGAGAATAAATATTGGAAACCTAATACTAAGTATTTTAAACATGTAAAGGGTTAAGAATTTCTATTTTGGTTCATCAGTTGAGAGTCGGGAGCGAAAACGGCTATTTTAGTCAAAATATGACACACAGCGATCGGACGAGCCTTAAATGTGCATAAATTGACCAAAGTAGATGAAAATGAGGAGTGGCAACATAATAATAAGTATTTTAAACATGTAAAGGGTTAAGAATTCCTATTTTGGTTCATTAGTTGAGAGTTGGGAGTGAAAACGGCTATTTTAGTCAAAATATGAAACATAACGATCGAACGAGCCTCAAATGTGCATAAATTGCACAAAGTAGATGAGAATGAGGATTAGAAACCTAATACTAAGTGTATTAAAAATTCAAAAGGTTTAGTATTCCTATTTTGGTTCATTATTGGAGAGTTGGGAGCGAAAACGGCTATTTTAGTCAAAATATGACATATAGCGATCAAACGAGCCATAAATGTGCATAAATTGGCCAAAGTAGATGAGAATGAGAATTGGAAACCTAATACTAAGTATTTTAAACACTATCTACACAATTAACAACAATAATGATTTTCTTTTTAATGATTTAGGATTAGTTTAGGTGTTCTTACATCATGATTTAGTGCTGGTTGTATTATATGAGACCTTAAGCTATACTTTTATCATGATATGGCTGATTCTCGATTGATCTGCTATTGCTCTACTGATCTGCTGTGCAGCAGCAATAACAGCAACAGTATACAGCCCACTGCAGCAGCCACAACAGCAGCAGTATAGAGCCAACTGCAGTAGCAACTACAGCAGTAGTATAGAGCAGTGTAGAAGCAGTAGCAGAGTAGTACAAAGACGAGAAAAGCAGAAAAAAAGAGAAGAACAGAGCAATACATAGAAGAGAAGACCCACAACAACAACAACAACAACAACAACAACAACAACAATATAGCAGAAGCAGTACAGAAGGAGTAGCAGAGCAACAACAACAGCAGCAGAGCATTTAACAGCAACCTTTTTGCAAGAACATGTAACTGTTAGGTTATGATACATATGACAATACATAAATCATGCGGAAAAACCATAAAGCCAGGAAAGCATATTATTTACACATAATCATTTAGCATAGTATAGATGCATACACTTTGCAGCGTGCCTTCCCTAGCTGCGCCCGAACCGAACAAGAACAAGTCTTTAGGACTCCAAATTTCGTCCCTCCGTAGATAGTCCACAGTACGTCCGGATCCGCCTCAAGTTTGACCAACTAGAATCGCCCTTAAGGTAGTATAGATTTTCGGCTAGGTTAGTGCAAGTGTATGGCTGAATTTTTCTTTCAAAACTTACCCTTTTGAATACTTCAATCGTGTCTGTAAATAATGACCCTAGGCACTTATTTATAGAGGTATGGAAAAGGAACTGGAATCCTATTAGGATACTAATTAATTTAATTAGAATCCTGCTAGGACTCTATTAAATAAACTTTATCTAATAGGTTTAGGATTTAATCTTTTATCGAATCCCGATAGCTTTAGGATTCGCACACGAGCATCGCACGAGCACCATACACTCTTGGCAGTAGTCCAATGTGCCTCTCCTGGGTCTGACTGGTATCTGCTCGTAGCACTGAGTGCGTACGCAACATCCGGGCGTGTACATATCATAGCATACATTATTGAACCAATCAATGATGCATATGGAATCCCATTCATTCTTCTACGCTAATCAAGTGTTTTTGGGCACTGAGTCTTGCTTAGAGTTATTCCATGAGACATGAGTAGGTAGCCTCGCTTGGAGTCTGCCATCTTGAACCTATCAAGCACCTTATTGATATAAGTGCTTTGACTAAGTCCAATCATCTTTTTAGATCTATCTCTGTAAATCTTGATGCCCAATATGTACTGTGCTTCTCCTAGATCCTTCATCGAAAAACATTTTCCAAGCCAAATCTTGACAGAGTTCAACATAGGAATGTCATTTCCGATAAGTAATATGTCGTCGACATATAATACTAGGAAAGCAATTTTGCTCCCACTGACCTTCTTGTATACACAAGATTCATCTGCGTTCTTGATGAAACCAAAGTCACTGACTGCTTCATCAAAACGTATATTCCAGCTCCTTGATTCCTGCTTCAATCCGTAGATTGATTTCTTTAGCTTGCATACCTTTTTAGCATTCTTTGGATCCTCAAAACCTTCAGGTTGTGTCATGAACACAGTTTCTGTTAAAACGCCGTTTAAGAAAGCGGTTTTGACATCCATCTGCCATATTTCGTAATCGTAATATGCAGCGATTGCTAACATTATCTGAATAGACTTTAACATTGCAACTGGTGAAAAGGTTTCATCGTAATCCACACCGTGGACTTGCCTGTAACCTTTTGCAACCAATCTAGCTTTGAAAACTTCAAGTTTCCCATCCTTGTCCTTTTTCAGTTTGAAAACCCATTTGCTTCCAATGGCTTGGTAGCCATCTGGCAAATCGACCAAATCTTCTTGCCATTGCTTGGAGCTAGGGCTCGTCATAGCTTGTTTGTAAGTCGCAGGTTCATCACTTTCAAGTAATAGAACGTCATAGCTCTCGTTCCTCAAAATACCTAAGTACCTTTCCGGTTGAAATCTATATCTTTGCGATCTATGCGGGGTAACATTTACAGATTGACCATGATTCTCACCAGATTCTTCTAAAGATCTCTGAGTTTCATCCTGAATGTCATCTTGAGCATTCTCTAGAGTTTGTTGTTCGACTCGAATTTCTTCGAGGTCTACTTTTCTCCCACTTGTCATTTTGGAAATGTGATCTTTCTCCAAAAAGACACCATCTCGAGCAACAAAAACACCTTGTTCTCAGATGTATTGTAGAAGTAATACCCCTTTGTTTCCTTTGGATAGCCCACAAGGATACATTTGTCAGATTTCGGATGAAGTTTGTCTGAAATTAATCGTTTGACGTATACTTCACATCCCCAAATCTTAAGAAAAGACACATTTGGAGGCTTTCCAAACCATAACTCATATGGAGTCTTTTCGACAGCTTTAGACGGAGCTCTATTTATAGTGAGTGCAGCTGTATTTAGTGCATGTCCCCAAAATTCTATTGGAAGTTCGGCCTGACCCATCATTGACCTGACCATGTCTAGCAAGGTTCTGTTCCTTCGTTCCGACACACCATTCCATTGTGGTGTTCCAGGAGGAGTCAATTCTGACATAATTCCACATTCTTTCAGATGGTCATCAAATTCATAGCTCAGATATTCACCGCCTCTATCAGACCGCAGTGCCTTAATCTTCTTGCCTAATTGATTCTCTACTTCACTCTAAAATTCCTTGAATTTGTCAAAGGATTCAGACTTATGCTTCATTAGGTAGACATAACCATATCTACTGAAGTCATCAGTGAAAGTGATAAAGTAGCTGAAACCACCTCTAGCATTTGTACTCATTGGTCCACATACATCTGTATGGATTAAACCCAATAGTTCAGTTGCTCTTTCTCCAACTTTAGAGAAAGGTTGCTTTGTCATTTTTCCAAGTAAACATTATTCGCATTTACCATAATCCTCTAAGTCAAATGGTTCTAGAATTCCTTCCCTTTGAAGTCTTTCTAAGCGTTTCAAGTTAATATGGCCTAATCGACAATGCCACAGATAGGTGAGATCTGAATCATCCTTTTTGGCCTTTTTGGTATTTATGTTATAAACTTGTTTGTCGTGATCTAATAAATAAAGTCCATTGACTAATCTAGCAGATCCATAAAACATCTCTTTAAAATAAAACGAACAACTATTGTCTTTTATTAAAAAGGAAAATCCCTTAGCATCTAAGCAAGAACCTGAAATGATGTTTTTAGTAAGACTTGGAACATGGAAACACTCTTCCAGTTCCAAAACTAGCCCAGAGGGCAATGACAAATAATAAGTTCCTGCAGCTAATGCAGCGATCCGTGCTCCATTTCCCACTCGTAGGTCGACTTCTCCCTTGCTTAACTTTCTACTTCTTCTTAGTCCCTGTGGATTGCAACATAAGTGTGAGCCACAACCTGTATCTAATACCCAAGAAGTTGAATTAGCAAGTATACAGTCTATAACGAAAATACCTGAAGATGGAACGACTGTTCCGTTCTTCTGATCTTCCTTTAGCTTTGAACATTTTCTTTTGTAATGGCCTATTCCATTACAATAAAGACAGTTTGATGTAGACTTGTCCTGCTTTGATTTAGCATTGCCCTTGGACTTTCCACTTTTCTTGAACGGTCTCCCTCTAGCCTTGAGTAAACCTTTGGCTTCACAGTCCAGTATTATCTCAGCCTTTCTGACAAGGTGAACAAATTCTACAACTGTTTCTTCTCTTGGTTCACTTAGGTATAGTTGCTTGAAGCGACCAAACCTACTGTGTAGTGAATTGAGCAAGATAGAGACTGCCATCCTTTCGCTTATTGGTGTTCCTAGTAGACTTAGGCGATCAAAGTATGAACGCATAAGATCCACATGGAACCTCAGTGGGACGCCTATCCTCTGTTTAGTGCGAAGGAGCTGAACATGTGTTTCTTGGACTTCCATCCTATAACACCTGTTGGGAGAACTAACCTTTAGACCAGACATTGATTCAATCAACTCATGGACGTTCAGGTCCCTGTCCTCCGTGCTTCCACGACAGATATCCCTCAGATTCTTGATGAGCGTAAAAGGTTCATAAGCTACAAACCTTCTAGCCCATTCATCAAGGATATTGTTCAGCATGAGACTCATAACCTTTTTGAGATCCGCATCCCAGGCGAAAAATCTTTCAGGGGTCATGTCTCTGGCATAGTAGCTTGGCATGGGATGTAACAGTACATACTCAAGTCCATTGAGTCCGACTATTTCAACTAGCTTCGCTTCCCATTCAAGGAAATTCGATAGGTTCAACTTGACCATAAGCTCAGAACCCATGATGATGTTTTGATTGTTGTTTGCCATAGTTAAAACAAAAATTGAAAAGAATAAACAAATAAATAACCATTCACAGTTTCTCTTAATAAACTTAAATTCTAGCATACATGCATAATTCAATGTTCATTAAGCATTTTCTTCAAGTTATGTGTTCCGGCAGGTGTGAATAAAATGATTCCAAGATCCTAAAATCCATTGAAGAATTAAGCACAGTTTGTCGACTCAATCCTAAAATATCTTAGGTAAGCAAAAACCTTTTGCTAATAGTCTAGAAACTATTCTTGGTTGATAGGCACGTCTAAGAACTTATTAGGTAAACCTATCGATTTTGCCACGACATAAAACGACTCCTTACTTATATCGTTGAGTTTCACCAAAACTAACATGTACTCACAATTATTTGTGTACCTTGCCCCTTTAGGACCAATAAGTAACACCTTGCTAACGAAAACTATTACTAGATTGATGTAAAGGATATCCAAGCAAGTGTATATTTTGGCATGGCACCTTTTAACTCAATTTTTAAGTTTGGAACTTAAGGCTCTTACTATGTTGGTTAGATTTTAAGTGAACTAAAATCCTTAATCATGCAACATAATCAAGCCACAATCTCATGCATAATTAAGACATATTTAAAGCAATAAATAACTTAAAGCATGCATAAGATAAATGTGATCTAGTATGGCCCGACTTCATCTTGAAGCTTCAACTTCAAAGTCCGTCTCGAAAATCTCCATGGGAGGCACCATTTTCTTCAAATAGAATAAGCTATGATTAAGCTAATTACAACTATTTGATGGTACGCAGACCATATTTGAATTGAAAAACAATTTTGGTACTTTAGACCAATTACATTCAAATTAATGGTACGCAGACCATATTTTCTATCCTATTTGGGCCATACTAGTCACTTCATAACCTGCAAAACAGTACATATACAATATATATCATTCACCCATTCATTATCATGAATGGCCCACATAGCTGGTTAGTAAAACACGTTATGCATCACATAAATATTTGCAGCAATTAATCAAGGGCACCAATAATCTACAAATTATTCAGTCCTTATTAATTCAAATCAAGTTGTTTAGCCTTAAGGATTTGTAGACCTAATTAAGAGTTTATGACTAAAAGGGCTCCCACTTAAACCAATAAATTCATATGCTTTACTAATTTTAAACATAAAAATGTATTTCTAGTCTAACCGGAAACATACAAATTTAATTAAAATTTAAAGCTCATATAAATTTATAATTGAATCCACATATTTAATTTATTTTCAATCGTATTTAAATTAATTCATGATTTTAATTTTAATAAAATAATTAGAATAAATGAAATTTATTATAATTATAATATTCAAAATTAAAATCCAAGAAAATAATTTAAATTATTAATTTTAAAATTAATTAAAATTACGTAAACTGAAAATTTCAAATTAAAATTTTAAAACGGTCTAATCGTAACATAAGGTACGCAACATCAACATACAACGCATAGCCATAGGCCACACGCACGCAGCTATCGCTGGCCATGTGCGCGCAGCCTATGTGCTGCGTCGCATCTGCTGCTGCTCACCATCGCAAGGCATCGTCGAAGCACGCTCGCTGCTCACCATCGCTGGGCGCGCGCCAGCGCTCGTCGCACGTGAGCCAGCGCACGCTGCGCGCGAGGCTTCGATGCAGTCGTAGCGCTCGTCGCACGCGAGCCACCGCTCTCTGCGCGCGAGGCTTCGATCGCTGCGCGAGGCAGTGCGCGTTGCACGCGACTGCTCGCTGCCTTGCTCTCGCTCTTGCCCACTCGCCCATTGCACACAGCACACGACGCAAGGCAGGGCTGCTGCCTTGTGCTCGTGCACCATGGCCTTGCTCGCTGCATTCGTACCGCATGGGCGACAAGCTCCCTTGCTCGTCGTCGCATGCCCGCACTCTACAACACCCCTTAAGGGTAACACATAGCGTCCATTGCTTTGTGCGTGCAAGTTATATGAGCGAATCGCATAAAAATTAAAAAAATTTATTTTCAAAATTAATGACAAATTAATAAATCATATTAATTTCATAATTTTAGGGCGAAAAATCGAAAATTTATTAATTAATTGATTTCCGATTAACATGGATTCAAGTCTAGGTCATAAAATTTTAAAATTTAACACAACTTTACAATTTTTATGGTGGTTTTTAATCATAGGTATCTAATTAAATTACTAACTAATTATGAAAATCAAATTAATTCTAAATTATTCCAACTTTCAACAAATTAATCATAATTACAAATTAGATTGCATAATTAACAAGGCTAGACATTCAAACTTGTTAAACATATACAGTAGGTCAATCAAAAATTCAAGATTTAACAACAAGAATCGCAAATATTTAATTTAACATCTTAAATTTACAAAATTTTACTTTCGAAAAAGTAAAACCTCCGAAAAATCATAGTTAGGCTTCGAATTTGACAATTCTGGGTTTACATAAACTGACAATTCTAAAATTTTAGAATGCCTTTTACATGCGAAATTGACACAAAAATCACTCGATTTGGATGAGTAACGAAGAAGCTGCCGAAAAACTGCGTACATATAATTAAATAAACGCAATTTGCAATTAATTAACAATTACGAAAATTAATCACCCCTTTTAATTCTTGCAAATTTGTAATATTTAACCATGTTTATGCAATTTAGATTATGAAAATAATAAGAGGCTCTAATACCACTGTTAGGTTATGATACATATGACAATACATAAATCATGCGGAAAAACCATAAAGCCAGGAAAGCATATTATTTACACATAATCATTTAGCATAGTATAGATGCATACACTTTGCAGCGTGCCTTCCCTAGCTGCGCCCGAATCGAACAAGAACAAGTCTTTAGGACTCCAAATGTCGTCCCTCCGTAGATAGTCCACAGTACGTCCGGATCCGCCTCAAATTTGACCAACTAGAATCGCCCTTAAGGTAGTATAGATTTTCGGCTAGGTTAGTGCAAGTGTATGGCTGAATTTTTCTTTCAAAACTTACCCTTTTGAATACTTCAATCGTGTCTGTAAATAATGACCCTAAGCACTTATTTATAGAGGTATGGAAAATGAACTGGAATCCTATTAGGATACTAATTAATTTAATTAGAATCCTGCTAAGACTCTATTAAATAAACTTTATCTAATAGGTTTAGGATTTAATCTTTTATCGAATCCCGATAGCTTTAGGATTCGCACACGAGCATCGCACGAGCACCATACACCCGCGCAAGCCTTGCGGCCCACGCTGAGCGCACAGCGCTCGGCCCATGCTGCTGTCCGCGCGCGCCCATGGCTTCGGCTGGGCCTGGCTTGCGCTGGGCCTGGTCGAGGCTTGGTGTGTGTTGGTGATGCGTGTGGCTTGCTGGGCGATGGCCTGGCTTTGTGCTGGGCCTTCGTCTAGCGAGCCTCGTCCGACGCTAATTCGTACGATACGCTTCCGATTAAATTCCCGAATTCGGAATTTATTTCCGATACGAACAATATTTAATATTTCCGATTCCGGAATGAATTTCCGTTTCGAACAAATATTTAATATTTCCGTTTCCGGAATTATTTTCCGATTCCGATAATATTTCCGATTCTGACAATATTTCCGTTTCCGGCAATATTTCCGATTCCGGCAATATTTCCATTTCCGATAATATTTTCCGATACGTACCATGTTTCCGTTTCCGGCAACATCTACGACTTGGATAATATTTATATTTCCGATACGATCCATATTTCTGTTTCCGGGAATATCATCGTTTCCGGAGTATTCATTTCTTGCTTGTGACGATCTCAGCTCCCACTGAAACCAAGATCCGTCGATTCCGAATATCCATAGATAGAGTATTTAATGCCATTAAATACTTGATCCGTTTACGTACTATTTGTGTGACCCTACGGGTTCAGTCAAGAGTAAGCTGTGAATTAATTATCATTAATTCCACTTGAATTGAAGCGGCCTCTAGCTAGGCATTCCGCTCACTTGATCTCACTGAATTATTAACTTGTTAATTAATACTGAACCGCATTTATTAGACTAAACATTGAATGCATACTTGGACCAAGGGCATTATTACCTTCAGTAACTTTACCTGGAACTATCATCTAACAAAAACGAATTGCTATCCGCATTGTTGGAGTCCTCCGTCATTAGGACTCTTATGCTCCCAATAACCTGCAGGGAATGGTAAAAAAAAAAGATTTCAAGAATTTTTTAAATTGGCAGCTATATTCGGAGTTTTCATTTCAATGTACACATGTCTGGTCCTAAAAACTCTGAAAATGGAGATATGGAAACTTGCAATTTGTGCCGAATCATACCCATCACCACATGAGTGTAAGTAATATAGGATGTCAGTATGATACCAAAAAGAAAAAAAGACTTACATCAGGAGATACACTTCGAGTATTATAGTTATCGTCCCAATACAAGGTACATATTTTGTACAGTTGCTGGACACTCAACACCTGAAACATAACCACATATCAACCCTGACCAAATTTTTGCATTTAACAAGTCCAATAAGGATATTATCAATTAAAATCTAACTAAGTTGAATAACCGCAAGTTTTATAAATAAACCAATAAATATCTGGCCAGCAAAATGTTACTTCTACTACAGATTATCAAAGTGGCCCGTTGAAATCATGTTTATTAGAGTCATTAGAAGAAATCAAGATCAGAAGAGCAAGGATAGCGGAGACTTACAGGGCAGATATCATTTATTATTTCATCATAAGAAATTCTGTACTTTTGATGTATAACCTGTGATAGAAAATGCAGCCTTGCGTAAGTACGTGACTCGAGTTTGAAAGACACGCCGTTAAATACATAGATATAGAGAACGCTAAAGCATGAGTTTCAAATATTTGAGGAAACATATTAGATACCTTTCTTTTCCGAAATGGAGAAATATTCATCAAGGCACTAAATAATTTCAGAGATGGAATTATGGAAAACAATTAATCAAATTACTACTCCATATCGCATATGAAGGTTAGAAGTGAAAGGAAAAAGACCGAGATTTACATCCTATAACATAATGGCAACTATAGACATAAAAGAAGGAACATACCAAGAATCCAACAGCTTGTCGTATGTGCTTGAGTTCATCCCATGATGAACCTGCATCCATGTAATTAAACTACCACGCAAACACATGAAGAATCAAGAGAATGGCTGTTGATAAACAGCTGGTGAATGATAGGAACGCTACCTCTTCCTTTGCTTGGGTATGGCCAAAAATGGCATTTTCGATCCCAACTACCAAAGAACGAACCTATTTCTACATTCTAACCCTTTTTCATGATTCATATGATTATTTATATGTTTATGGAACTCATTTCAAGTTCGTTATGCACGCCTGTGAATCATTTGGGTCGATATAGGTCATTTATGGTCAAAAATGGCATTTTTAATCCCAACTACCAACAAACGAACCTATTACCACATTCTAAACTTTTTTAATGATTCATATGATTAGTTATATGATTAGGAAACTCATTTCAAGTTCGTTATGCACGCCTATGGTTCATTTGGGTTGATATAGGCCATTTATGGCCAAAAATGGCATTTTCGATCCCAAGTATCAACAAAAGAACTAAAGTAGATGAGAATAAGGATCGGAAACTAAAGTAGATGAGAATAAGGATTGGAAACCTAATACTAAGTATTTTAAACATGTAAAGGGTTAAGAATTCCTATTTTGGTTCATTAGTTGAGAGTTGGGAGCGAAAACGGCTATTTTAGTCAAAATATGACACAAAACGATCGAACGAGCCTCAAATGTGCATAAATTGGCCAAAGTAGATGATAATTAGGATTGGTAACCTAATACTAAGTATTTTAAACATGTAAAAAGGGTTAAGAATTCCTATTTTGGTTCATTAGTTGATATTTGGGAGCGAAAACGGCTATTTTAGTCAAAATATGACATGTAAGGATCGGACGAGCATTAAATGTTCATAAATTGACCAAAGTAGATGAGAATGAGGAGTGGAAACATAATAATAAGTATTTTAAACATGTAAATGGTTAAGAATTCCTATTTTGGTTCATTAGTTGAGAGTAGGGAGCGAAAACGACTACTTTAGTCAAAATATGACACATAACGATCAAACGAGCCTGAAATGTGCATAAATTGACCAAAATAGATGAGAATGAGGATTGGAAACCTAATACTAAGTGTATTAAACATTCAAAAGGTTTAGTATTCCTATTTTGGTTCATTATTTGAGAGTTGGGAGCGAAAACGACTAATTTAGTCAAAATACGACATATAACGATCAAACGAGCCTTAAATGTGCATAAATTGTCCAAAGTAGATGAGAATGAAGATTGAAAACCTAATACTAAGTATTTTAAACACTATCTACATAATTCACAACAATAATGAGTTTCTTTTTAATGATTTAGGATTAGTTTCTGTGTTCTTACATCATGATTTAGTGCTGGTTATATTATATGAGACCTTAAGCTATACTTTTATCATGTTATGGCTGATGACTGCTCTACTGATCTACTGATCTTCTGTGTAGCAGCAATAACAGTAGCAGTATACAGCCCACTGCTGCAGCTATAACAGCAGCAGTATAGAGCCAACTGCAGCAGCAACTACAGCAGCAGTAAAGAGCTGTGTAGAAGCATTAGCAGAGTAGTACAAAGCCGGGATAAGCAGAACAGAAGAGAAGAAAAGAGCAATACAAAGAAGAGCAGACCCACAACAACAGTATAGCAGAAGCAGTACAGAAGCAGTAGCAGAGCAACAACAACAGCAGTATATCAGCAGTACCTGATAAATGGTCTTGCGGGTTATTGTTAGGCATGTATTCGTAGATAAGTGCAGTGCTCTCTCTTTCATCGCAATATCCAACAAGAGAAACCAAATTCTTTTGGTGAACTCTCATCAACAGTTCTTCCTGTCAGACATTTAATAAGAGGAAAAATCAGAATCACAGATATACTAATGTTTGCGCCTGAATTCAGGTTCAAGACTTATGTGTAGGTTTTAAAAACGTTTAATGGGTGTGGATTAACTTACCTCAATTCGAAATGATATCAGAGTAGATGGTAGATTGAGTATCTTGACTGCAACTTTAGTATTATCTCCTAGAGAGTTGTAATAAACAGCTCCAAATCCTCCTTTTCCTAAGATTCTTTGAAAATTGTTGGCCATACTAATACCTAGCAGAAAAAAATGAAATCTATCACCTAGCAGGTTCTGCACCAACTCAAGCCAAAAAGGAAAGGATTAGACCAATCAGGCAAGCAGGAAGATAAGTTGACATCAAGTTGTTGCTGAGGTGCAGAACTGAAACTATAGCTAGAATTTTAAACAAAGGACAAAAGAAATAAAAATAAAAACCAAGCAGTAAAAAGAAATTTCACTATTAGAAAATAGGCCAGACTATTTTATTCTCACACAGCCAAGGTATTCAATAACTGAGATTTATTATTCAAAAATTGATTTTAATAGAGTACTTTCCCAATGATACCATAGGGGGTGGGGGATGAACAAGACAAATCCTGGAAAACCAATAGCATAACAACAAAAGAATGCAAGCCAAATTTCTCCAGCACTGTTGCACATATGCCTCTGGGAAAAACCATTGGTGCATACGTAATGTTTTTCAATATGAAAACCATAGGCTCAATAGAGTACTAAAATCAACCAAAGAAATTTTCAACACGATCAAGTAGAGAAAAGTAGAAACTATGACGGATACATGACAACCAAAATTCAAAAAGAAACCCAATTAAACCCTCCTTAAACCCTAGAAATTCCAATTCCAATTCAAAAACAATATTCGCAACAAAATTGCAAGCTAAATTCGCACAATTTTTAAATTATATTCACAACAAAATTCGAGGAATGATTCAGCACACAATCGCACAATAATTCGTGTCTTAAATTACATAATAAATGGAAGTAATTCGCAGCAAAATCCTCTATAATTCGTAGAAACAAATCGAGCAATAATTCAATTCGAATAATAATTTGAACACAAATTCGTGGATAATAGAAAATTTATCAAAATTAATCACAAAATTAACAAAATCTGTGATAATTAAAAAAATTCAGAAATAAGCTAGCGTTGTCCAGTGGTAGGCGAGCCGGCGAAAGTGGTGGTGCGCACGAGTCTTTGTCTAGGAGAGGAGAGGCGGCGGTTGTGGGGTGGCGGCTTCCGGAAGTAGGCGAGTTGGCAGTGAGAAGCAGGGGGAGAAACACGCAGGAGAGGCGGGGTGCTTGGAATGGCATCCACAACATGGCGGTGCTTTGGGGTGGATGGTGGTGGGGAAGAAGCAGTGAGAAGCAGAAGATCGAGTGAAGTGAGGGAGACAAGAAGGAGCATCTGGGAGGAGGGGTGAAATATTTTGTTTGGGATGCGCTTTTCCAAAATGAAGGGAAGAGTTTTTTGTTTTAATTTTTTTTTTTAACCATCAAAGGTTGCACTTATATTATAAGGGCAACCTTTGATGAGCCACCTATAAGCATTTTTCCTCTAGTGAAGGTCTAAGGGTGTATATAAACCACTTGCGGCATGATTATTCTGAAAGTAAAAAACATTCAGCTAAGATATGGGTATATGACACCGAAATCATGGGAGTCTTGACAATTTTACTCTAAGTTTAAAAGACACACACTCCATAGTTACTCGAGGAAAGGAACTCTAGTACTTTAACTTCTTTACCTAATATAATCCAACACCAAAGGTAAGTGATTACACGTTATAGGTAACCGGCCCCACTAATCAAATATAACTAACATTGAATATATTCCCATCTATATATATTCCCGTGTATATGTAATCCTACAACTGTCCATATGTTGTACTCCATGTTCCGTCTCTGCGAAAGAATCCCGTGTCTTCTGGATACTGTTGTTACTGGCCCGAATCATGTGGGCCACTTCTTCCCCATTCTTGCTCTCCAAACGCCTCAGTTGCTGCTTGTAATGATGCTTTCATATACTTTTTTTCAATGAAAGAAAAAGGAAGATGAGTCAATGTCTGATGATTTCAATTGGTTAGTTAATTGTGAAACAATTCAATATATAAGTTTGATTGGGAATTTTTGTGTGCTATTGTTTACTGTGGACTTCTCTTAATTTATTTTTACACCGTGGTAGAAACTATTATTAACCGTTTGTATAATATTTTTTTCTTAAGGTCCATGATGCATTTGGAGATAATGATGGTGGAAGAAAAGAATCAAGTGGTGATGCATAGCTCGTTCAACTATGAAGCTGATATCCTTGAACCTATATTGAGTGGCCTTTGTTTTGAAGATGACATTTTAGAATAATAAGTTGGATGACATTTTTTCTGCTGCTTGGTTGCTGTTTTGGTTGCGTGTTTCTGTCTTGTTTGACCTGCTGCTGCACTGCTGTTTCTGCAGGTGTTTGGTGTTGTTTTCAGCTGCACATGTGTTGCTTCTTGCTGTTGCAGGGTGTGGGTTGTGCTCCTGATGCGTGCAGGCTGTTCTGCAGGGAGTCCAGGTGCTGCAGTCAGGTCTACATGGAGTGTGGTGTTCTATTGCTGTTGTGTGCAATCTTGTGTTGCGTACACTTTTATTGCGTCTGTTGTGTTTGGTTGTTAGGGAGTGGTCTGTACTCCTCTAACATTTTCTGTTGTTTCGTTGTTTAGATGCTTTTGTTCATACCTTTTGGTATTAAATTTGTGTTTTGGAGATATATAGTTAGCTAATTTGATAGTTTGGACATGTGTAAACTTAATTTGATGATATGATATGATATGATTTGGAGCGAGCTAAGTACGTATTATTGCATATATATATATATATATATATATATATATATATATATATATATATATATATATATATATATATATATATATATATATATATATATATATATAATCTTGTCATTTATAATTTTAAAGGTGTTCGTGCTAAATATATAGTTAATTGCATCTGTATGGTTTGGTTTTAATTAATTAGTTTCATGTTAATTTTGCTTTGGGCAAAATGAACGATTAAAAAAAAACTAAATTAAATTCTCGACGCTATATAGTGTCAAAAGATGATTCGCGCAAAAAATTGTTGGTAAGCCAGCAAAAAATATTACTACGCAGATGACCGTCGAGAAATATTTAGCTACATCAAACACCGTGGAGATTCTCGACGCAGATTGGCGCCAAAAATATTCTGTAGAGAACAAACACCGTCAAGATTCTCGACGCTGCGCAGCGTCGAGAATTTCTCTACGGCCAAATTCTCGACGCTGACTAAAACTCTGAGACTTCTAAACCGTCTACAATAAATCATAATATATGATAAATGTCAAAAAAAAGCGTCGAAAAATGACGCGTTTTGTAGTAGTGGCTTAAACTCTAAGCATTTAATCTTTCCTAAAATGCTTATGCAAACTAAAACTCTTAGACTCCTAAACCGTCTACAATACATCATAATATATGATAAATGAGACCAGGTATGATATGCATTCCTAGAAGACTCCTACTGCATATCTAACTATATGAAGAGTCCTAAGCACATACAACTATATGTACTTATGATAGGATAATATAAGAGACCAAGACTAATGCAAAGTCCTAAGTCTAATAAACAACTTATCCCAATATGGACTCTTACCTACAATATAACAAACATACTAGGATGCAAATATGAAAGTATTATATGCACTCCTAAACTCTATTAATTCACATAAGTATATCTTGTACAGGTGACAAGGAACAGGCCGGAACAATCAGACAACTAGGAACTCCTTTAAATTATTTCTGCTCTCTTTCTGGTTGTTCCTGCTGGACCATATAATGTATCATGTTCGTTCCTCCTTTGTCACTTTACTTACCACATGAAGTTTACCAATGTAAATGCTAATTTATATATAACCAACATGTATAACGTAGCCATCTTCACTTTAGTGAACAAGCTTGTTTCTTGGTTCAATCATAACTTGTTCATTCTATGCGCATCTTGACAAACATGTTAAAAAGATAATCATCATTATTTTACAATCATCAAAACCTCATTACTCAACAATCTGGTTCAAAGGCTGCAACTAATTTCAGTAAAATGTTGGGTAATGCATCTAAGTTATGAGATACACATAACTATATTCATCTTTGTAAACTGTATTTATCTTCTACGACTAGTTCTCTAGATCTTTCATATTTGTTATTATATCCATGTTATCACTTCTTTGATCTGATGTGTTGTTTTGTGTGATAAAATATCATGTTCATATCCCATATTGTTTTTCCATACTTTTTTTGGGAACAAAGAAATTGTTATTGTGGATGGAATTATGGTGGGGAAGTTGTAGAATCATAGAAAGATATTAGGGGTATGTTAGGTTGGAACAAAAATCCTTCATTAAGAATTTTTTTATTTTTTTCCCATTTTCCCATTTTTGGTCTATTCGGTGGTAAAATATTTTATTCGGGTTAAAGATAGTTTTCATTTTGGGTGTGATTGGAACTATCACTGTTTCACTTAACTTTGTTTCACCTAACATATGCTTAATGATTTTTCAGTATAATAGAAATGTGTTTGACTACGGAGTATGCATGTCGACTTCCATGTCAATAATTGTATAGAAGCTATCCATTTTCCTTGCCTTTGGCTGGTGTGAGTTTTGGTGTCATTTGGGATATGTTCTTGATGATCGATTGTTCTTGTGTTTTAATATGTTGCCGTTCAAGTCATCCTTTTACCCATCATGTAGGTTGTCTGTCAATTTCCACTCTACGCTCATTCCTGAAGCAAATATGTCGTTCACCCAAGGTGCACTAGTCTAGTACCAAAGTCTCAGATTAATTACGAACAATTAATTCAGTGAGGTCAAGTGATCGAAACAGCTGGCTGGAGCAATGATTCCGATCAGTGAGTTCTAATCCTAAGTAGGCTCACAATTTACTCTCGACTGAACTCATAAGGTCGCACCATTGGCATGTAACAGATCATCGAATTAAATGAATAGGAAATTCGTTTAATAGCTTTTCGGGATATTAATTCGGAAAACATTATTATAGGATTTAACATTGGATCATAAAATTGTATATCGTGTTGCATATATTCGTAAGTTAGTAGAAACAAATAATTGTATCTTACGACAATGGATCATCAACTACGAAATGATAAATAAATTATCGAATGATAATTTAATAGCAAAAACGAAAGCAAGCCCACTAGCCAAGAACACGAGGCGCAAGCCCTATATCTTGATCTTTAGATTGACTTCTTCGTTGATTTTCTCAGAGTTGAAGCAGAAATGCGTGCTTTGGTTAATTATTAAAGGAATTGGACCCTGTGTATTAAAATATAAGGTCCTACAGACCCTCCCTTAGAAGATGAATTTGATTGATAATTCAGGAGAACGGAAAGTTAATGGCTAATCAAATTTTGTATTGTCCTGATTGCGGCCAATAACTAAACACACTTCAATTATGAAATTCTCCCTCTAATCCTATTTGTTCTACCCATTTAGAATCTTGGGTGCACTACAAGAAACATGACTTATAACAACAAAAATCTACCAATACTTTATATATTCGTTGGTGTTAGTTGGCATTACCAACAGATATTTTATCTGTTGGCTATAATACACGGGCTCCTAAAACCACAATATTTTGCCAACAAATAGTCTTTAATTTGTTGGTAAAAGTTTTTATTACCAACAAAAATTTCACCAACTATATTAAGTATTGGTAAAATATTTCATTGCCCGCTCATTTTTTCACTCTTCCCGCTTTAACACAATTTCCAAAAGTTGAAAAAGAAAAGTATGTATTTTTAATTAGGGTGCAGCAATATCAAGTACTAGGGTAGGAATTAAAAAATAATTTCATTCATAATTTTTTTTTTTCAAAACGTGAGATTTAGAAATCTAGAACTATCCTTGTTATTTCCATTTTCATCTTCTATGTCTAGAAATCCAACAAAAAACCTTTCCATCTCCATTTTCACCTAGCAAAAAACCTCTATTCCACAGAGAAGACTATGGATTTTACTTGCTCCCTCTTTTGTTGAAATACGTAAACAAAGCCCACACAAGATTCAATTAGCTGCTTTCCGGTAGAAATTACACAAACGGCGCAACCCGATACCCGTTGCCCACCTCTCTACAGTAGAGATCTCGCTCGTTTTTTCTCCTGATCGGTGCTTGACCTGCTTTGTCTTAATTTAAAAGGTAAATTTTTAAAATTTATAGTTTAATTTGTTAATTGAAATTTAGTTTTTTCCGCCGGGTTTCATGATATTTCTTAAAAAATTGAAGGGTTTGTATTGTCAATTTCTTGTTAGTTTTGAGAAAAATATCTGATATTCAAGGTGGATGGTTTATGTTCTATTTTCGATTTTTAGGGTTTGGAAAGTTAGGTTGAGAAAGTTGTGTAATTTAATGTTCTGTCCTTTGGCATCTGCGCAAACTAAATTTTTGTAATAAGTAGGGTGATTGAGAAGAGAATAAGAGTGGAGCACTAGCACTCCCCTGTGACTAGATTGTTGAAAAAAAAATCATACTTCTATTACCAAAAGAAAATTAAAATATATTGTGGACTACTTTTACTTTCTAGGATTTTTCTACTTATAGCTCTAAAGAGATGGGATTCCTTAGACTAACATCGATAATGCTATATGTTAAGATGCGGAGACCAGATAAGATTATTTTTACTTTGTATTCAATAGCAGCTATTGTTTTGTATGACCAGAATCTTGCTTGATAAGTCAAACTACAAGTAAATAAGGAAGGGGGTACTTTAATTTATTGAAAGTATGAAGAAATTAAAACGAGTACTTAATTAACATTGGTGCCAAATTTAATCTACCTAAGTTTGGGTAGAATTAAAGGTATGTTATAGGTTGATTATATTAGTTTAAAATATTTAAGGAGAAAAGAAGAAAAAGATATCAGTGGAGTAGATTGTGACATTATATATTCATATGAACCATTATATGGTGCTATACATTGCTGTAATTAAGAGGGACTTCGCAAAAGTAGTATTTTCTAATTCTCCATGCTTTATACTTCTGATAAATTATTCCTTAGAAGTCATATCAATCAGACCCCTCGAGTCTTTACATAATCGTGTTTGTTTTTAAAACGGATTATAGGAATCAAGTGTATAGATTTTGGAAATCAAGTATTGTGTTATTGCTGGGTCTTAATAGGTTAGCAGGCTCTTCTACTCTTCATTTATTTTGGAGTAAATATAGGCTCGAGTGCTAAGTTTGATCTTCGATCAACCTTTTTACTGTTGGTATTGTTATTGCCGGGACAAATATGTATAACAAACAGAGAGACGTTGGACACCAAAACTAAAAGGGGAGGGGGGAATCCTGCAGATTAGAATAGAGATAGTGGCTACCATCTTGAATTGTTTCAAGCAAACACACGCTTCAGTTGAAATGGCGGAAGGACGCCATTAATAGTGCTGCCAGACTGAAGGACATGGATTCCTTCAAGGTGGCCAGTGGAGACCTCACTCTGGTATCGTGTGTGAAAATATTGGATTTATAAGTAACAATGATCTTTCTTCCATTTGGTATCATGTCATTTAATTAAATTTTCTTATCTTAATAGCTCGACGCCGAGAAGACCAAAATTCACAATGTCGTAATGCTTACAATAATCCACAAAGGGATAATCGTTTGCAGCAAAATTTTAACCAAGATAAAATTGTTCCTTCAAGCGTTCCTTCGGGTAAAGGATATTTTCTCTCCCTCTTTCCCTGTCTATATATATATATACATTTCATCCTTTTTTTTTCTTTTCTTTATATGTTGTTTGGATATGTATTTTCTTTTAACATTATGTATGTATGTTTTTTGTGTAAGGATTACGATGTAGTCCTAGACACATCAATTCTAGAGGTCTCAACTCAGGTCTTAGTTCAGGAGGTCTCAACTCAGGTCTCAGTTCAGGAGGTCTCAACTCACAGCTCCATTTAGGAGGTTTCAACCCAGGAGATCTGAATTCACGAGGTCTGAATCCAAGAGGTCTAGAATCTGATACATTTGCAAACTTAAGTCAACCAACGCAAGAACATGAAGCAGAGGATATAAGTCACACGATGTCCACACAAGGTGGTTATAATACCACAAACAGAAGGAGAATTCAAGCAACTCAACCAAGGAATGAGAAGGGTCGTGGGGCTAATAAGACCAAGATTTCAAAGCAACGTGTATTTGTTGAGGTAAATGAATATGGACAACCCATTAGTGATACTGAGAGGCAGCTATCCTCACTACTTGGTTGTCTAGCTAGAGATCCTAGAAGATTGCAACTAGATTGTTGGGACTGGAGGTTTTTAAGTCAAAAGAAAAAAGATGATGTGTGGGAGGAAGCAAAGGTATATGTAAAATGGTAAATCAATATTTTTTATGTCCTTGCACAAAAAATATATCTTAAGTCCTTTATTTATTTTACAGCAATCATTTGAGTTTACTGAGGGGCGAGAGCCCTATGATTGGGCAATGAAGACTAGGAATGCTGCGTGGAGACTCCAAAAATGTGAGTTAAATATAAAACATTTTGATAGAAGAACTCATGAAGAAGCTATAGATCAAAGGTTACAAGTACCTCATATACCTGAAGACATATGGAAGAAATTGGTGGAGTTTTGGGAATCTCCTAAAGGCCAGGTAAACCTTACTGAATAAAAATATAAATATATACAGTTGTTTCCATTTATTTTAAGAATTAATTATATGTTCATTAAAATTTAGGAAAGGAGCAAAAGAAATATTGAAAACAAAAGAAAGTCAATGATGTGTCACTATGCTGGTTCCAAGAGTTTTGCACGTAAACGAGGAGAAATAAAGGTATATCTACTAATTTGGTTTAACTTTTATGTTACTTTATGTGTCTGTGGTTTAATCATATTATCATGAATTTGTATTGGACTTAAATTAGGCAAAAGACGGAAAAGAGCCTGATCCCCTTGATGTATGGCTTGATACCCATGTACCTAAAAGGGGTTCTCGACTTGATGATGCTTCGGCGGCTGCAAAGGTGTATTTCTTCTACATTCATTTTAACTTATTATGACACTGAATTTCAAGCTGGTATAATTTATAATTTGTAGTGTTTGTTCTTTTGTCACAATTTATAGAAAGCAATTGAAGAGGATTTGGCTCGCCTGCCTCAAGGTTCTTGTAGTGGTGATGATCGCATATCTATTTTTAAAAAGCATGTTGGGGAAGATAAAAATGGTTATGCAAAAACTTTTGGTCTAGGGGTTAAGGTTCCCCGTTCTCGCACAAAGAGATGTGCGTTGGAGGAGGAGCGTGCCAAAAGAATTAAAGTTGAGACAGAAGCTCAAAAGATGGTTAAGAAGTTTGATAAGATGTCTAATTTGGTGATAAAACTCTTGGAGCTCCAGGTAAAACTTTTTTTTTACACCTTTTCCTTTTGTTAAATTTATTAGTGTTGTGGTTATTGATCTAGTTCTGGTTACCTGTAAAGTGGTAGTGGATTATCTACTGATATTTTTTGTTGTTGAACCCGTTGTATTTAGGTCAACAATAGACCAATAGTGGGGTTGTGATTATGGTGATAGTGTTGATTTCACATTTTAATGCTACTGTGGTTATTGATTATTTTACAATTGGTTGCTCATTGCTAAATTTGGCCTAGTAAACATGATTGTTTTTATTTGTTCCTCTATTTCCAAGTTGCATTCCATTGAGTTTCTGTATTAACTGGTGATGGTTGTCTTTAATTGTATGAAAGTTGGTAGGTTGTTTTTGGTTGGTAGTTTGGTTTATATCACTTTCTACAGATGTAGTCTTTAATTAAGATTGGTGCTTGAACTTTCTTTCACAAAGTGC
Organism: Spinacia oleracea; assembly: GCF_020520425.1. NCBI lineage: Eukaryota > Viridiplantae > Streptophyta > Magnoliopsida > Caryophyllales > Amaranthaceae > Spinacia > Spinacia oleracea. Next base: position 65,147,528 of record NC_079490.1, on the reverse strand, counting down.
TTAAGTGTTTGGTATAAATATACAACAAGTGTCTTGGGCTTTGATTCTTACTGGTTTTTAAGGATTCCATCATTGTAGGTGGATTTTGTTTACATGGTGGAAAATCTAGTGGAATTGGTTTAAGGGTGGAAAATCTTTTTAGTTTGTTTTATTGATGATTGGATATTTCCAGGGTATGTCCAAAGAAGAAATTCTTACTCTTCTATCAGATAGTGAGGATGTTGATAATAGTGATGGTGAAAACAATGATGCAAATGAGAACGAAAATTTTGAAGAGGCTAACGATGATGTAGGAGAGGAAGATGACTACAGGGTACAAGATGACTACCAAGCACAAGATGAAGAAGGCGAGGAATACTATGATTATGAATAGTAAGCAAAACATATGCATCCCAATCCTAACATTCGTTTTTGGATGGAATGAAAGTTTGTTCCTATCATGTTTTATAATCACGAGAAAATCGTTTTAGACCATGAGGTCTTTTTTGAATCGAACTTACTAGGATGTTGTTTATTGTATTGGATCTTACTATAGTCGATGGGTTCTAGTAACGTATAATGTACAAGGTTTTGCGTGGTTGGTGAGGCCATATGTGTAATGAACAAGTACATATTCTATATATGGAACTTGCTTTCATATATTTTGTGTAAGTAATTTTTAATTTGTGTACACGATTATGAAATATATAATGTAATGCATACATTACCAACAGTTTTAGGTGTGCAAATAAACTAATTTTTTTAAGGTAAAATTTTACCAATAGATTTGGATGTTGGTAAAACTATTACCAATATTTAATAATTTTGTTGGTGAACGTGTTTACAACACTAGAAACCGTTGGCAAAACATAATTACCAACAATAACTTTACCGTTGTTACAAATAATACACGCCAACAGATCATCGTTATCTGTTGGTAATACTTTTAGCAACGGACTTTTTCCCAACAGATGGCCAACAGATGAATACCTGTTGGCAAAAAATTTTACCAACAGAAAAGTGCCCTCTCCCAACAAATAAGGCCATGTTGTTAAAAGTTAGTTTTCTTGTAGTGGTGGTTTTTAAGAAAACTGGAATCTTAGTTTATATGGGTATAAGTGTAATGATTGGGTGTAAGAGAAATGGTTGTGTGTAAGAGATTGGAATAAATGAAAGAGAGAGAAAATAATAAAGAAATAAGAGAAAAGGTAGATATTTTATTATTTATAATAATAAATCAGATTATATGTTCTCATTGAGATAATTCATGAACAAAAATTCAACTAACATTACCAACAAAAATTCAAGAACATTACCAACAAAAATTACCAACATTCAAGAAGAAAAATCACCAACAAAAATTTACCTTAATCGAACAAATTCAATGAACCCAGAAAATCGAACAAAGAATTCACCAAAATTAAACAAAAATCGAACGAAAATTCAACGAATCCAGAAAAAATCAAACAAAAATCAATAATGCCCTTTCTTAATGCCCTTTTGGTTTTTGATGATATGGTAATTGTAAGTTTGTAACTGATCGACTTTTGATTTTTAATTGTTTTGTTGTTGATGCTGAATTTGTAAAGAAGAATTCATGGCCTGAACTTGCTCTATTGTTTCCACTTCTCATCAGGTAAATTTGCTCTATTGTTTCCACTTCCTGCTTCTCTAGTTTTACACGAGTACTATTTTTTTTATCAAGGTTATTGTGATTGCGATCATGATGTTTTGTATTTGGTGCTTTGGATGAAATTCTAATACAATTTTTATATTCAATTGATCAAAATAATTAAAGTGAGATTAGTATTCAACATTCGTTTAACCAACATCGTGTTGTACTGTAATATGAGTAACTTGATACAATTAAGGTTTACAGTTAAGCTTTAACTTCAGGTCCCAATTCAACATCTGATGTTGGGTATGATAATGAAATCAGTTCAGACCAATAGGCCACACTACCATCCTTTTTAGATATTGTATTACCAACATACTTCACCTTCTTTGAATTATTAGGTGAATTACAGAGAATTTCAGGTGACGAATAAGATAAAGCTATGAGTGATTTTCGAGTCGCATCTCTAACACTATCATTCACAAGCATCTTCTCAGCCATATAATTTCTACTTGCGGAATTTCAATTAAAAAGATCAATTCCAAGCTCTACTTTCAAAATGTACCATACTTTAATCACAACCTAAACAAGGCTCATAACAATCAGATGCGTGTTTCGAGGACAATCACCTCAAAAACATTTGGAGCCAGGCTCCTCAGTGAAGTACTCAATGAGGATAGTGAAAAAGAGTTGAATCGTAGAAGAAGTAGTCAAAGGTCTCCGGTCAGGCCCGAGTATGAGGATTGTGCATTTTTCCTCCGAATTAGGACTTGCAAGTTTGGATGAATTGCAAGTTTAATTATCCTCCTAATCATAACACATATCTGCTAGTTTTTAATTTGGTATTGGTTTATATTTTCTTATTTTGATTACAGAAATGAGTTGATATGTTCAGATTAAAAAGAAGATATGTTAAGAAATGGTTTTTATTTTCCTCTTTCCACTTGATTTTCCTTGCTCAATTTCTCATATTATCTGGTGAAATGTAACTTGGATATTGATTGAAATTCTGGAAATTTTTGAAATGATTTTATTTCTCATCAATCGTAAGAAAATTTTCGAAATGATTTTACTTCTAGGGTTTGACGGCTATCATCCATTGTTAACTGATTTGCATCAGAAAGATTCGATTGGTAAGAATTCGATTTAACCAAAGTCGAAGTCGATTGGTACGAATCATTTGTAAATAAAAGAACAACAACGAGCTAGGATGGAAATCACCAACTGTACCAGGGCAATCCACATTTGGGGATTTATCAGCGTTTTAGAGATAATTTTAATTCAATAGAGTTTTAGATATAATTTTAATTCAATCAATAACCCAAATTCCATTTTTGGGGAATCCACGGCTCGGTTGTACACTTGCTTTACTCTATTCACTAGGTATTGCTCTTTCATTTATGATTACTGCATCTCACATTCTATCTCCTTCATTTTCGATTTGAATTGAATTTTTATTGAAAATTTGTTTCGTTTCTTTTGAAAATTTTACAGTCCCACGCAATTCTCGAGCTCAAGAAGTCACATAATCGGTTGGTCGTTGATGAAGTCGTCGCCGCCCGTCAATGATGACAAATTGACAATGCAATTGCAATGGTTATGCATTTGATACAATGGAAAAACTTATGCTCTTTCGCGGTAATAATTTTATCATCAAGGTATAATTTTTCGCATTGATCTGGATTTAATTATTTGGTTATATTGTTATAATTTCTGTTGTTTCTATTGTTGAGTTCCAAGTTTGTTATGGTTCTAAGAATTTTATGTCTATTGAAGTTATGCTGGTAAGATGGTTTGTGTACAACTTGATTCTATGGTTAATAAAATTTTGTTAGGATTGTATGTGATTTTGATCGCTGGGACTCAGAGAAGTTTTCCCTTTATTGAATGATTTGGAGGAATTTTACTAAAAACGTCATTTAATTTACATTTCAAATACTAAGAAGAACACAATTGTTTTGGTTTTACAATGGTGCATCATTATGTATTCTGTATTTTCATCAAATAATCATTAACAAGTTCTATCCTTCGATGTACAAAATACATTTAATCTAAAGGAATAAAGAAGGAATGTTTTTGTCTGCATATTTTTGTGCCGTAAAATGTTTAATACATGCATGTGTGTTTCTATTATTCTTCTTTGTTACACTACTAAGTTATTAAGTTTTTCCTGGTGCAAATACAATTAATTAATTATACGGTGGATTATTCTCAGTGGCAAGGCAACTTAGATATTGCAGGAATAGACTGGTGTTGTTGATGATGAGATGAATGATGTTGAGAAGGATGAGAATAAACGGAAGGCGTGGCGCATTAAACAGAGTATTTTATTGTTCTGAGAGGTAGGGTTTGTAAAGCATCATGGGTTTTTGAAGGGGCTATTTGGTGTGAAGTTGTGAACAAATGAAAAATAAAAAGGAGTCTATAGGAAAAAAAAGGATACTTTGGAGTTTTTAGGCAGGACCCCTGACTTCTCTTGCGGTTACCGAAAAATGTATTGCGGTTTATCAATTTAATCTTCGGCTCTTAGCTTGTAAGATCTGAAGTGAAAAAGAAGACATGAAAATGCTAGAGGAGGGGCTATTGAGATTCTTTTTTCATTTTGAGCTACTATCAGTTATTTTATGATGGTTTCAGGTCCCAAACCCTCTTTCTTTGTCAGAACTTCTGTCAGGCCCCTCTGACAGTGGTTATGGGTAGTAATGGATGGGGTTGTGATGATGGGGTATGCGTTCTTTTTTTTTTGTTCTTCCAATTTCCGCCTTCTTCGACCTACCATTAAAAGTTGGCAATTGGATCATGGATTGTTATATGGATTAAAATTGGAAGAACAATTTACTGGAAGTGAGAGAAGGTAAAATCACGTTATTATTTACATGAAAAATAACGTGATTAATAAGTATATTTTTGGAAGGTAAAATAATATGATGTGGGTAATTGAAATGATTATGCTATGTAAAGTATGAATTTGTTTCCTGAAATTTGTTTGTTTTAGTTAAGTGAAGGTTTTGCACAATTGGGTGACTCAATTTTTTGTGCAAATTTAGGAATATTGTTCGGCGAATATGAGTGGTTCATGAAACTCATAAGCCCAAAAAACTTAAGAGGAATGTGAGAGGTGTGGTAGTCCAGCACTGGGGTGTAACCATTTCTGATCTGTGCATGGTGGTTTATGATGATGACTTGGGCAATAAAGTTAGTTGCCTCCTTAGCCGGGACATTCTTGGAGTCAGATGCCACGTATCCACGCTTGATTTCCTTCACATAAACATTCTTTACAATGAAACCAACATCGTCATCAGGGAGAGCCTCTAGAAGGGACTCATGGTGCATCTCAACTGATTTTACTTCAGTAGTGAGTACAGTAGGACTGAAGGTAACAAGCATACAGGGCTTAACACGTCCTACAGGCACAATTCCAATATCTCCAGTTTTATAACCTTAATTTTTTTATTATGAATTTTGTGAACCTTTTTTTATTTAATTTTTTATTTAGTGGTTGTAATACAAATTTAAGTTTTTATATAAACATACTAATAATACATACGAAGTATGTGTTATGATCATGAGCCTACTAGCTACAAATATACATTATTAATATACTTCTTCATTGTTGTATTTTATGTTTGTATAAGCAATTAATAACACAATACTCAAAAAATAATTTCACTATTCAAGATTTGATATCTGTGCTTTGTTATTTGAAGACAAATCATAGATTGCCCGCTGTTTTAATAATTGAAGCCATTCATAGGCTAATCCACTTACAATGTGGTGAAAATAGCCCGACGCCTAGTATATTAACTTTAAGTTTCCCCCAACCATACTCTTAAATGAATTTTGAGTCAAACAATAAAGCTTTGACTAATACGGCCGCCAAGTAAAGAAAATAATAACTCCCTTCAAACGTTCTAAGAAATTTGACCAAGAACGACTACTATGCTACCTTCCTACCACTATCCTCTATATATACATATGTGAATACAAGGAAGCACAACCTTTTTACATATCCTGCACACAAATTGTTGTGATCATGAACAACAACATACCTCTAAGAGATCCAAGCATCTACAAATGTATGCACCATGAAGATGATGATCAACATTACAAGAAAAACTCCGAGGAACAGATGCGATCATCTTCAAAGAGCTCATCAAGAAGACATAGTCACAACAACATAACGAATAAGGTGAGTCCATTAATTTCAAGAAGTGTCAGGGCAAAACGCCGGCAAGCTTTTTTGAGAACTTACCAACTGTCACACCTTAACAATAATTCAATAGAAACAGCTGCAACATCAGAATCTAAGTGTAATGACAAAATGAAATGGAAGGAGGCAGCAGCCAAGCTTAAGTCAGCTATCATATCCTTGGCCTCTGCTGCCCGCCTTAGCCTTGTCAACCGGGGATGCAGCTGCGGATACTTGCCTTCTTCATCATCAATTCGGTTGGGATGATTGACTAATTCTCTTACCGGCTGGAGTAATATTGAATGGCATTCATGAGTAGATGTTTTATCATTATGGTATTGTTAGGCATTTGAAGTAAATCTGTAGACTAATGCTCCCGAAAATGTTCCAAATTCGTATCTAAAACTAAACAAAGTTTGTTATTATGATATAATATCTTGTTAGACACATGTATTGTATATTTTCAGCTGACTATATATGTATTCTGGTATACTGTTTTCAAAATTGACTTTTCTTCCTTGGCGGCGTTCATCTATTCTTGTTAAATATATTAGCTATTAGTGTATTCATATCAGTTGAGCTATTCGGCCCATATAGCAGCCTTGGGCCTAGGTTGTGTAGTTTGTATAAAATAGCTTGTATATAAACACTACTGAACAAGAAATACAAAGAGTAAGAGGAATTGATTCCTAACATGGTGTCAGTTTGAAGTATCTGTGAAATTGGTGAGAAGTGATAATGGGACCGAATTTAAGTGTATGTTTCCGTACTTTGATGAGCATGGCATTATTTTTCAAACTTCTTGTGTCAGAACACCGCAACAAAATGGTCGTGTTGAACGAAAGCATCAACATATTCTAAATGTGGGTCGTGCCTTGATGTTTCAAGGAAATTTACCAATTGGTTTTTCGGGTGAATGTGTGCTTGGTGCAGTTTACCTAATTAATCGCACTTCATCTCGTTTGTTGCAAAATAAAACACCGTATGACGTTCTTTTCGGCAAAGCACCGAATTTTGATGATTTGAAGGTTTTTGGTTGCCTTTGTTTCGCCCACAATCAAAAAGCCAAGGGAGACAAGTTTGCTCCTCGTAGCCGGAAGTGTGTGTTTGTAGGATATCCTCACGGCAAGAAGGGGTGGAAGTTATATGATCTTGAAACGGGAGAAATCTTTGTCTCTCGTGACGTGATATTTCACGAGAATGAGTTCACGTATGCAACTAATGTGGGGTTGGTCGATGACTCTACTCATAATGTGAGGGATGTTGGTGGACCGTATATTAATGTGGCCGACAAGGATTTTCTGGACGACTTGGAATCTGTTTTGGAAGTTGGGGGTAATGCAGCGACGACAACACCATGTGTGCACACCTTGCTGCCAACTAGCCAGGACGTGCCCAGCACTGCTACTGCAGGCCAGGCAGTGCCCAGCGCAGCGACAGCAGGCCAGGCAGAGCCCAGCGGTGCTACTGCAGGCCAGGCAGTGCCCAGCGCAGCAACAACAAGCCACGCAGAGCCCAACTCACTACACTTGGGCCTCGATACTTTGCCTGCTGCAGACAGCAATTCCCACAGCGAGGCAGTGGCTCCCAGCAGTGCCCACAGCGAGGCAGTGGTGGCCATCAATGGCCACAGTGAGGCTGCGGTCTCGGACAGCAGTCACGACTCGTCTTACAATGGGTTTAACCCTCTACATTTGGGGCGTGGTCGACAGGAAAGACATCCACCGGGTTGGTTTAAAGACTATGTTGCACATACTGTTCCGGAAGTGAGTCCATCTCTCAGTTCATTGTCTGCTCCTAGCTCCTCGGGTACTCCCTATCATATAAAACACTTTGTGAATTGTGATAAATTTTCTATTCGACACCGTATATTTCTAGCAGCAATTCTTGCAGGCCTTGAGCCACGTACTTTTAATGAGGCAACGAAGGATCCCGGTTGGCGAGAGGCAATGCAAAAAGAAATAGGTGCATTGGAAGACAATGAGACATGTGTCATGGCGGAGTTGCCTCCCGAGAAGAAGGCGTTAGGCTGTAAATGGATCTACAAAATAAGGTTCAAATCAAACAGTCAAATTGAGCGACTGAAAGCTAGGCTCGTTATTTTTTGCAACCATCAGGTGGAGGGGATTGATTACTACGAGACATTTGCTCCAGTCGCAAAGATGGTCACGGTTCGGGCCTTCTTAGCCATTGCGGCGGCGAAAAATTGGGAACTACATCAAATGGATGTCCATAATGCGTTCCTTCACGGGGATTTAGATGAAGAAATATATATGAATCCTCCTCCCGTATTTCATACTGATCAACCGGGCATGGTTTGTCGTCTCAAGAAGTCGTTATATGGGCTCAGACAAGCGCTAAGGTGTTGGTTTGCAAAGTTGGCCCACTACTACAAAATAGGGCTATAGCAACGGCCTAAATGTGTTGGCAAAGATCCATTAAATGTTGCCATAGACCTATAGGAACAGTTTATATGGCGTTGCCAATAGGTGGCGCTGCTATAACTCTATGGCAACAGTTATGATTCCTTAGGCAACAACTTTATAAAACTGTTGCCATAGTAGTCATTAGTAACGCTTTTCTTAGGAAACGATTTTTAACCTTTGGCAACAGTTTTATTATATCTAAGGCGAAAATTTTGAAGTTTTAGTAACAATTATTTAGGATTTCAAGCAACAGTTTTAGTGTTTAGGCTAACAATTTTATTATCTAAAGCAACGCTATCAGCAGTCTATAACAACGTTTGTTGCTCTAATGTTGCAACACTTTTATAGTCTGTAGTAACATCTTGATACCGCTATTGCAACACTTTTACATGAGTCTATAGTGACGTTTCTTGATACAGTTATGGCGACACTTTTCATGAGTCTATATCAACGTTTTTTGCTACATTATTGCAACATTTTTATGTGGAGTCTATAGCAACATTTCTTGATACAACTATTATGGCACTTTAATGTGAGCTTATAGCAATTAAGAGTTTCATACGCGTTTATTTAGTAGCTCGTTAAAATGAAAATATTACACCAAAACATCCAACTATTACAAACAAAAAAAATTATTTCAAATTAAGTATTACTTATTATTAAAATAAAATATCCATAACAATCATTATAATAACAAAAATCTAGTATTTAATTTATTTGTCCAAAATCAGTCCAAAAGAACTTCAATCTATGCCCTTCCTGCCATCCTTTTATCTACCATTCTCCTATCTACCATCCTGTAAACAAAAACAATAATAGTCAATATAATAGGAAAATTAATGTGTGAAATTAAAGTTAAATAATTTGATCAATTATGCAAAACAACAGCTGAAAATCATACAACACAGCTGCAAGGGAAGAAACACAAACGAGAAACATAACTGCACATGAAGGGCAGAAACCTAACCACCACGACCAACCACCCCACCCCCCCTCGCGCCTGAAAAAACCAAATTAATTCAAGGGAGCAAAAAATTTGTCGCAGTCCTGCAAAACAGTAGCTTAAAACCACATCAAAGTTGCACATGAAGAGACCAAAACGAGCAGCACGACTTCTCGCATGATTTTACCAGACTGACAACGAGAACAAACCATTCCGGCAGATCAGAGCCTTACAGAATTTAACAACAACCTGCACATTAAAATCTAAAAAGCTACTAGCAGATCGGAATCTTTTATCTGGAGCTGAATATCCACACTTGCGAAACTGAACAACTACTAGCCACCCTTGCCGAACTGAACAACTACTAGTAGGTCAGAATCTTCTAACTAGAAACACAATGCAGACTCAAAACTAGAACAAACAACTCCAACAGAACCAGCAAAATTGTTGCAGGCTCACAACCAGAACAAACAACTCCAAAATGAATTAGGTTATTTTCTTGACTAGGAAAAATTGACATGTTGACAACAACAATGTAACACTAAAGTCATTTATACTGCTTCACGTGACGCATTATCCAAAAAATCAAACAAACCAACAATTTGTATCAGAAAACAATATAAAGAGAAGCTACTTTCGTATGTTTGGGGGACAACCAGGTGGAATAAGCGTGGGAAGTTAAACTTTGGAATGCAGTTTCACTAAACTGGTGTGTCCATACATACAATTGTGAACCACTAAAGATACGAAAGAACGAATAAGGAATATGTGAACCACTAAAGTTTTTCCGTAGCTAGTCTTGCTGCAAGATGTAACTCCATCACAAGTAACCTCTCAATTCCTCATAAGCAACCACCATATAAAATTTTAAGTAAACCAAAGAGGCGCAACAGACAAGTGTCATATATTATGCCAAACCTGAATGACTCCAACTAACCGGTTATCAACACCTCTGGAGTAATTCCACAACATTTCACCGGTCTTTGTTCTGAGGTCCCTCTGTAAAGCCTCCTGCAGTTTCAATACATAAAACCTTGTTGAGAAATTTTGTAAGAGAAAACTCCTTGGTAAGACTTCATAATCTTACATCCAGGAGGAACAAAGAGGCAGATAAAAAGAACTAATCAACCAATATTCCAATCAGACAACATCATACACAAAGTTTGCAATGATGGTTCTCACTAAATATTAGACCTTGGGAAACATTCGCAGATGGCCGCAAGTCTGAACTCCTTTCTTTTTCAACTTTTGCTCCAACACATGTCCAATACTTGGAAGTGTCTTTATATAGAGTTGTAACATATATTCATCGACCTGTAAGAGTGATAATTTCAGAGACAGAAAATCAATTTTAAGGGAGCAATGGCTCCAAGAGACACACAGAGAAAAGAACTTAATAAGATTTGTGTGCAAGACAGCAAAGAGAAAACCACGCGAGCTCTCAACCCGTTAAGATACAATCAAATAAAGCCCAAGATTTTCTAAATCATCCGTCTAGAGACAGAAAGTTTATTGAAATAGTAATTGCTCTGGTAGAAGAAAGAAAAAAGACAGCAAAGGAAAACCCGAGCCAATTTAGAAATCCCTAAACCATAGATTACGTAAAGCCAAAGCTGAATGAATCTCGCCTGGGCTGCAGCTCAGTTCTTTGGATTAGATTACTACCTCTAAAATTATTCCTCAAATTAGCTAGAATAAGGTAATTACAACTTTGTGCAAGCAGAAATGTAAATCTTTCATGCATCATAATCAAGCAATCTTGACTAAGCAAGATCGAGTTGAGCTTTGCACAAGCTCATTAACAGCCCCAGTCATGCAGTCATGCAAATTTATTGAGTTTCTTTTACAAAAAAACTTTTACATGAAACGCTTAGGAATACCTTCTCCGGAGAAATGTAGCATTGACCATCTGGTTTAGCAGTTCTGGTTGCAAGACGAGCCATAAGCATATTTGCAGCAATCCCTGCACTAGCTGTGCAACCTGTAGTTTTAAAGATCAGTCCAAAAGAACTTTAATCTATGCCCTTCCTGTCTATATTCAAATGAAGCTGTAGCAACTACATTTAAAACCCAAACACCATTTTTACAACCTAAGTTCAAGTTGTGTTTCCAACCTTCTAGGAAGGACCAGAAACTAACAACCAGAAAACAAAACATCACAGGGACCTGTACAAACAACTACAAAAAACTAATTACATAAAGTTTATAATGGGCAAGTATTCAACTTGTGTTTTAGAGGAAGAAAAAGGAATTGCAGAACAAAATAGGAGAGAAAACATTATAAGAATTCAAAAGATGCATACATTCGGGATAACTTCATTGATTTCAAGCACCATCAACTATCAAAACTGATAATAATCAATATCAATCAGTTTAATATAATCGTTCACACAATTCTACCAAAATTCACCCAAAACAACCCATTGATCGATCCCCAAAATTGATTGATATTGTGAAATCAACAAAGAGTTCTGTAATTAAATCGTACACGCGTCAAAGAAACCTGAGAAAAAAATCATACGAATTTCCCTAACTAAGAAACCATAATTAGCCATAAAACCACACAAAAAATAATCCAATTTTAATCGATAATAATTTAAACAGCCTATGTTCTTAATTTTATGAGGAAATTCAAAGAGAAATATACAAATAACCTTGTTCTTCTCGCCAATTCAGAAACACGATTCACCAAATTCTCTCATCTCCAATTGAAAGACCCATTCACCAATTTCTCTTATCTCCAATTCAAAGACCCAATCAACAATTCCGAAACGCAAATCTCGAAAGATCGAATGATGATGAAAAGGATGAAGGAGAACGCCAAAGAGGAAGAAACCGCACGAAGAGAGGTAGAACTGTAAGAAAGTGTTTAAGGAATTAAGGGTTTCGGGGGAGAAAAACAGGAAACCAAAAGAAATGTGGTCTATTGAAAATCTTAGTAAATTAATTAATTAATTAATTTTAATTTTAACATACTTCGTATTTCACCAAAACCGTTGCCATAACTTATGAACAAAATACAAAATGTAAAAACTGTTGCAATAGAATAATTAAAATATACAACTGTCGCCATAATTTTTCTATGGCAACACTTTTTCAAACTCAAAGTCTACTCAAATGTATAATTATTTAACTGTTGCAATAGCTATGATATAGCAACGCAAGTAAAACCGTTGCATAAAATAGCGTTGTATAAGCCTTTTTTCTAGTAGTGGCCGCTTCGTTGAAAAAGTACGGCTTCACTCAGTCCTATTCCGACTACTCCTTGTTTACGTTGACTCAGGGACACGTACAACTAAGTGTTCTAATCTACGTGGATGATCTTATTATTTTCGGCAACGACTCTTCTGCTATTGCTGATTTTAAAAAGTATTTGGGTGAGTGCTTTCATATGAAGGATCTTGGTGTTCTAAAATATTTTTCTTGGTATTGAGGTTGCTCGGAGCCCCGAGGGAATTTTTCTTTGTCAGCGAAAATACGCCCTTGATATTATTGCAGAGGCCGGCTTACTTGGTGCACGGCCGGCGGATTTCCCCATCGAACAGAATCACACACTAGCGTTGGCTAGTGGGGCTGCCATTGATTATCCCGAGATGTATCGTCGCCTCGTTGGTCACCTAATTTACTTGTCTTTTACGAGACCAGACTTGGCCTATGCCGTACACAATTGTCCCAATTCATGCAACATCCTCGGTAGGAGCACTGGGATGCTGCCATTCGCATTGTTCGGTACCTTAAGGGTTGTCCGGGTCAAGAAATACTTCTTTGGGCGGATTGTGATCTAAAACTAGCAGGTTGGTGTGACTCTGGTTGAGCCAGCTGTCCGTTGACACGACGATCAATTACTGGATGGTTGATCTTTTTGGGTGGCTCACCTGTTTCTTGGAAAAAGAAGAAGCAACACACGGTGTCTAGATCTTCGGCGGAGGCTGAATACCGTTCAATGGCGGCGGTCACCGCCGAGCTCAAATTGCTTAAGGCGCTTCTAGGTTGTTTGGGGGTGGCTCATCCTCGTGCTATGAGCTTATTTTGTGATAGTCAGTCGGCATTGCATGCACATAGCGCAGAATCCAGTGTTTTATGAGCGTACTAAACATATTGAGGTTGATTGCCATTATGTACGGGACGCGATCCAGGATGGTACTATTAGTACCTCTCCTGTGCGGACGGACGAACAACTTGTAGACATCTTCACTAAGGCATTGGGCAAACGACAGTTTTACTACTTGCTCGACAAGTTGGGCATTTATGATGTGCATGCTCCTACTTGAGGGGGGGTGTTAAATATATTAGCTATTAGTGTGTTCATATCAGTTGAGCTATTCGGCCCATATAGCAGCCTTGGGCCTAGGTTGTGTAGTTTGTATAAAATAGCTTGTATATAAACACTACTGAACAAGAAATACAAAAAGTAAGAGGAATTGATTCTTAACAATTCTTCAATTCTACTCCGTATATGGTTCACAAATTGTCAAAATAAGTACAACCGTAATTTGTCAAGCCAAGATACCATCATATATTGTACAATACAATTACTACATCTGATATGCTAACACACCAGCAATGTTGCATTTGTAAGCAAATAAACATAATTGATTCATAAACCTATACTATTTATAGAGACATGCTTAGAAAATCACTCCTATATAATAGTTGCGGATATTTAGGAGCGCTACATGTAACCTTAAAACAAATAAATAATAATGCCGGCCTTTTACTCATTTTACCTCCTCAAAAATAACAGACATCCAGATTGCCTAAACATCTGGATCAAAATTCGAATGACCTCTCCTTTTTATCATCTTTGTTAATGGTTAAGTTTAATACCATAGGAAAACAATAATCGCATTGAGCCTAATTAATTTGCCTTCCCGTAGATGTATTCTGGGCAACAGCCATCACCACCACCAAACTACTTAATGCTGGAAAACCAATATCGTACACGACCACCACCTTCCTATTACACACCACAACCTTATCCCTATGGACATGCTATCCCTCAATATCAGTCCCGGCGTTCAGGGTGCCATTGCTGTGTTAGGTTCATTTGCTGCATCGCTTGTCTTCTCTTCCTGTTCATTTGTATCTTGATAGTCGGCGTTGTTTTGACCTACACATTTTACAGGCCAATGATCCCTATATACAAAATAGAAGACTTAACTGTTACAAACTTCAACATGCAGCCTGACCTGAGTATTGTTACAGATTTTCATATAACCATTAAAGCAGAAAATCCCAACACCAAAATTGGTTTCAATTACGGGAAAAATAGTACAATAGTTGTCTCTTTTGAGGGCTCCATCTTATGCAGCGGTAAGCTTCCTTCTTTCTACCAACCACACGAGAACGTCACAATTATCAATATCCTATTGACAGGGACAACCATGTTTGGGTCTCACCTTCATAACACCCTTACTGGTGATGTACATCAGGGTCGAATTCCATTGATTGTTGAGGTCAAAGTCCCTGTAACTCTTGTTTTGGATAATATTCCAATGCGACAATTTAATATTTATGTAATTTGTCATATGACTGTTGATGATTTAAAGCCACACAAGAAACCCAAAATTTTATCTACCACTTATTCATTTGATTTCGGATTATGATCATTTTCCCCATACTGTAAGCCGATAGTCTAGGTTGGATACTACTCCATGTGTATATATAGATATGCGGATAATATTTTTCTTTTGTTTCGGAGAATTTTAGGTTTATACTTTATAGTAAACATCTTGTCCAAATCAGAGATATATTGATAAACTTATTTTTATAACAAATCATTGGATAAATGTACACATTTTTGTGTACAAACTTTTCAAGGATTTTATGCCCATTGCCCAAAACCGTAATACTCAACGATTTGATTAGAGAAAAAAAAGTATACAACATATTGTTCATGGTATGGGATTATGATTACTTTTTACTAATCAATCTTTTTTCAATATACTGTCATATTTTGAAATTTCATTCCTGGACAGATCGGGGAATTATCCAGTTGAAGTGGTCTTGGACTCGGGCACGGTCGGGCGATTTTACAGATGAGTTTTCTGTGATGTTCTCGTCCGATCAGGCGGCCTCCCCCGTCGGCCCTCGGGAAAGAAAGGCTTCTATGGCTCGTTTTTCCTTTCCTCAAAATGTACTTCTAGACTTTAAATCTGCACAAAACACAACTCAAAACGTAGTGAAAAGAACTCATTTCATCTTGCTAGTGAATAAAAACAAAGTAACAACAAAATGATCTACAATGTAAAGCGATAAATAAAAGGATTTGCATATAGTACAAAGTAAACACGTGTCCTACATAGGTTATTTCATAGCCCGTTTATCAAATATTTTCACAACGCCTAAAATTTTCAAAAATCCCGCTGGGCACGGGCGAGGGTCGTGCGCGGGGAGATGGGCAGCAGCAGTGCCCACGACTAGAGCGGGGCACGCGAGGCAAGCAGCTCGCTATGTAGCACGCACCGAAGAAGAAATAGAAAGAAGAAAGAAAGAGAGAAACATTGAGGAAACTTAGGAGAGAAGAAATAAAATTGCAGAGAGAGAAGGACCTCTTCAAATGTGATGAAAAATGAGGGATTTCCAAGGGTATTTATAGTGTGAGAAATCTTAAGAATTGAGGTTGAGGAAGCTTCCTAGAAACTTCAATTAACTAAGGTTGAGTTTCCTTAATCCTAATGAGGTGTCCTTCTGGATAAGATCAAGAAAGCTTCTTGGAAATTCCTACAGTTTGAGTTGGGCTTTTGGATTGGGCTTTGAGTTATGCTTCTTGAATTCTAATTTCAAAATCCAAATAACTTCTCAACTTGATAACTTAGTATGCTTTATAATTAATTAAAATAATAAATACTTTTAATTAGTTAAATACATTTAAATAGCTTTTTCAAATGCGATTTAAATTCACAAAATCCTAAAATGGTTAATAAATAAAATAAAATATATTTATAATTACTTCATAAATACAAGGTATTATAGTAGCCGTCAAGATGTTGTTTATATAGTTAATGGACTTGGAGTTGAGACTAACGTTGACTTGCAAAATCTCTTGTTGGCTGGAGACAGAGGCAGATGCATAGTGTAAAATGAGTAGACAAATGTCTACCCTATTTTTTAATTGAAAAATCATTTTAATAGGCTGAGTTTAAAAAAAAAAAAAGAAAAACAAAAATTTGTTCAATGTAGGAGTCAAATCCATGACCAAAGGGGCAATAGCATAACAAGATTCCCTTGCTAACCATTCTAGCATCTTGTCTTTATGTTTCAATGTAGTAAATTAAATATATAAACCTTATTTTTAGTTTGACAAGTATTTAAAATTTCTGTTTTTTTTTCTTTTTTTGGGGATGACACGCCATATTCTCATCTGATTTTTAATTTCTACTTCGTATATTTTTAAAGCTTTGTTGTTATTTGCTTATATAACACGGAGTACTCTGTATACATTCATCTTGTATAATTTTTAAATCTTACAATTTATAAAATATGAGTGAACGGTGAAATTGGTAAATTTTATGTTAACAATGTAATTAGTACTCCGTAAATTATAATTTTCATTGTATCTTTTTTTTTTAAAAAAAATTATAGTTTTGATTTCTTTTAAAAGTGTCTACCCTGTAATAGCCCAAATTTACGAAGTCCGTAATTAAGTATAAACTATTGTTATTTTTAATTTAATTATGCTCTTAATTTTCCTTAAAATTTGTTTTGAGAATATGCCTATTGTTAAGATACAATTTTTCAATTTTGATTAATTAGTGTGAAAATTCTGATTTATGAGCCTTGATATCAAATATCTAAATTGCCCTTGTGATTCTAAGAGGAGTTAGGCTACCTTTCATTCCTTTGATTCGTGTCATCTTCAAGAAGAGCCAAGATATTATTTATTTGCCTTGCTGTCATAATTCATGCATCATGATCATCATTATCATCTTTCAATACCTCTCTACATTTCAATCAAAAACAACTAAGTTGATTAAATAGAAGAAAAAACCCCCCACCTCTGTTCCACAAATTCGTACACCTTAAGTTCACATTTTGGCCATAATTCCTTCTTAAAAGTTGTAGCCCTTGAAAAGATAATCAGATTAGCCTCCGAAACTAACTATTGCTGCTGTTGTTGTAATGTCAGCACCAGCTCCTATTTCTATTATTTCAAAAACCTTATGATCATTTTGAGCTTTCGTTCTCTGAAAAAGAAGTGTAGATCTCTTCAACCTGATGAATTTAGGCTCAAATATTACTCAATTTGGAATTGTATGCTAGGAATTATGCTTCGAAGAAATTTGTTGTTGTTGTTGCCTTATTCCTTTTGCCTTTTCGGGTTTGGGTTAAGCTTAAACAAGTTGGGTTGATTTATGAATGTGAGTTTTTGAAATATTATTTGAAGAATGATCCTGGAGTTATGTATATATGAAGATCTTGTATTATGAAAGTTGGTGTATGATTGTTGGATTTCAGTTAAGGAGTATGAAAAAAAGACTATCAATTGAGGTAACTTTATGTTTAACAAAATTACTTGTGCCCTTGTGTCTGTTTTAATCTGTTTGATATATGATCATATATCCAAGGCCATGAATATCATGAATTGTATTTATGTTGGATGATTTTTTAATTTGATTGATATTGTGAAATTGTTTGTGGAATTGTTCGGAAATAATTTGTGTGTTGAAATAGATTTTGAAATTATATTGTAAACTAAAAATATGATTCTTATTTGTTTTTTTGGCATTGGATTATGAACGGATATGGAAAAGTGAGCAAGATTACAGGCGGAGGAAAGATACAGAAATTAAAGCTAAGACCGGAAGGGTCGATTTTGTGTGATATTTTGTGTTCTATGATAAGTTACGTTTGTGTCCAAAGCCTGTCCTTGCCACTGATTTGTGAAGGGAATGATCAATGCTAGCTATACGTTTTCAAATACAACAAAAGTCTATTTCCGAACAATTGCCAAGTTGTGTTTCGAAAACTCTTTTGATCAAATGGTTTCGGAAATAAAACGTTTTTACGGGCTGAAGTAAAGGTTACGAGTTTTCAACTCATTTTAAAATTTTTGTTTTTCTATGTCTTCGCTTTGTAAGCAGGTTGTGTTGAAGTTCAAATGGGATTCAAATGGAGCTTGATTTGTATTTAAAGGATTCAAATTATATGTTATATATTAAGGTTGTATTCATTTAGTATATGAATTGTTGTAAGTTTAATTGTGAGGTGAAAGGTTTAATATTTATTCAAGGATTATTTATTTGAGTTATTTAAGGTTATTTTGTGGGCCCATTACCCACAGGTCCAGGATCGAGCTTAATTAAGATTAAGGTTATTATTTTTCCGCTGCATGTTAAAGGTTAATTGTGATCATTAAAGGTTAAGTGTTCTTTATTAACAGCTCGAAAGAGCGGGCTGTTGATGAGTGACATTTATGTCGCTCTTAGCTTAGGATTTTATGTTAGTTTTTATGCTTTTTTATATTTTTTTTATAGATTTTTGGGTGAATTTTATAAGTTTCGTTCCATCTTGTGCTTTATAGGTGATTATGATGAAAAGTGATGGAAAACAAGTAGAATCAAGCCAAAACAGGGCTTGTGCGATCGAGTGATGATTTGTGCGCCCGAACAGAGGAGTGCAAATAGGCATCAAGGAATATCCAGTTCTGTGCGATCGAACGTGCTCTGTTGTTCGGTCGCACAGAATGGATTTTTTGAGGCAGAATGTCTCAAATTTGGAAAGCGACCGCACTGTCTTTATGTTCGACAGCACAGGCATTGTGCGATCGAACGTGCTCTGTTGTTCGGTCGCACAGAATTGATTTTTGGAGGCAGAATGTCTCAAGTTTGGGATGCGACCACACAAGGTTTTCTACTCGACCGCACAAGAGTTGTGCGCCCACACAAGCCCTTCTGTTCGAGCGAATCATACTGCAGAGGAGATATGAGCCAAAGAAACCCCATTCCACCGAACAGGGTTCCTCGTTCGGTCGCACATGACGAAGGAAGTGTTCTTCGCTGCCTTCGCTCGCATAGGTCTCAGTGTTTGCTCGAATGGATCTTTTACGTTCGGTCGCACAGAGGGTCCGTGCGACCGAATGGCTGCGCGGGCTGCTCTTATTCGAATTTCGGTTTCTATTTGGGGAAACTTATAAATAGATTTTTCGTTTATTTTGTTAAGTGTAGAATTTTAGTTGACATTATTAGATTCTAAAAGTTAGTTTTTCAGCATTTCTAGAGAGAGAAACTCTCCTCCATTGAAGCATCAAAGTTGTAATTCTCTAAACTCTTCTTCTAATTTTGTGCAATTCAATTCAATTTCTTAGTTCTTGCTTTTGTTATGATTGTTGATAGTTCTTTAATTCCTTCAATTCTTGAATTCTTCTTGATTTTACTTTAGTTACTTTGAACCTTAATTCTCTTATTGATTGTTCAATTGATTGTTCTAGCCTTTTATTCTCTCTTTCTAATCTTTCAATTCCATGCTTGCTAGTCTAGAATTAATGGATTTCTTGATTTCTAGTATGATTAGTGAGTAGAATTAGGTTAGGGAAAGGAGGGAATCTAGGGGCCTAATTAGGGGAACTTGATGATTTGATTGATGAATGATTGATGTGATTAAATTGATGGATATTTCGGTATTTACTACCTTTAAAATACACCACTTTTGTATTTACTACCTTATGAAATTTTTATTTTAAATTACTACCTTAAACTTCCAATTTTTTTTTACTTACTACCACTTTACATTTTTCTCATTTTAAAATTAAGATATCTCTTTCGTTTCTTAATCGTTTAAAGTGATTCAAAGTTCATTATTTTCCTTTTTCTATAGGGATTTCATTGAGAACGTCATTTCAAAGAAATTCGTTTGATAATTCATAAATATTTTAAAATTTTACAAATAATATTTAATTTGTTTAAACTTTTATGAAATGTTAAAAAGTCGGATCCCTATGGAATCCTTACACATAAATGAGAAGAATGAGCTTTGAATCACTTAAAATGATTAAGAAACGAAAGAGATATCTGAATTTTAAAATGAGAAAACTGTAAAATGGTAGTGAATACAAAAAAAATGGAACTTTAAGGTAGTAATTTAAAATAAATTTTTCATAAGGTAGTAAATACAAAAATGGTGTATTTTTAAGGTAGTAAATACCAAAAAATCCTAAATTGATTTAGTTCTAGGATTTTTCATGATCAATTGAGTAGTAGTTGCAAATGCTAGTTGATTGAATTAGATTCGAATGTATGATTTAGGTTTGGCAAGCCATTGTGAGCCTAATTCATGCAAGTGAATGATTGTTCCTATTATATGCAAGCTTATCTAGCTTAGGACTAGGCGAAAGCTCTTCTAAGGCTAGGTTGCTTCGCGTGCTCCATCCGAGAGGTGGCGAGCACGTCATTTGGTTTCATTCCCCTGTGTGCTATGTCATTGCATCATTCATGATTATTAGATGGTAGTTCATTTCCCCCGATTTCCCTAGACTATCCCCAACTCCCTAACGTTCCCCTTCCTTGATTCAATCTAGTTTAATTGTTAGTTTAGCTTCATAGTTATAATTCAAATCAAACTTCTTGTTCGATTTAGCTTGACATTTAAACTCGAGAACCATCGTTTCTTTGGGACGATCCCTATACTTACCACTATAGTTCATATAGTTGGTTAGTCTAGCGGTTCTATAAATTTTGTTTGGTTGTGGCGTTGATCTGGCGTTTCGACCGCACAGAACTGGATAATCCTTGATGGCCATTTGCACTTCTCTGTTCGGGCGCTCAAATCATCACTCGATCACACAAGCCCTATTTTGGCTTGATTCTACTTGTTTTCCATCACTTTTCATCATAATCACCTATAAAGCACAAGATGGAACGAAACTTATAAAATTCACACAAAAAGCTATAAAACTATAAAAAAGCATAAAAACTAACATAAAACCCTAAGCTAAGGGCGACATTAATGTCGCTCATCAAACTCCCCCAAGCTAAGCGTTTGCTAGTCTCTAGCAAAATAAACTCCACTAGGAAAGAATGAGCAACTAATCGAATTCTTAAAACCTACCAAAATCAAAATTTAGAAAATTTAATCAAGGCAAGACTAAAATGAAAAACACAAACCAAGAAAAGAAAGAAAGAAAAGAAGAAGAAAAGAAAAGAGAAGAAAAGAAATTAAACTAAAAAATCCAAGATAGGGCCTTTATTATGGAACGGGTATAAAATAACACTAATATTACCAATCAAATAAATGAGTACACGCTAACTAATGTCATAAATCGAGTGAAAGATTCAAGTGCCAAGCAAAGACAACTAAGGGTGAACACTAATCAATTCCCCTTCAACCGAGCATACCACGTCAAATCTCTAGATCTTTTCCACCCTTGAGAGTAGCGTCTCGAGACACCGCGAAGGCGCCGGAGAAAATAAGATAGGCTACCCAACATCTTAGCATGACAATCCCATTCCATAAACTTGACCAAATCCTCCCTCCACCGACAATGACTCAACTCTAAAGGGCAAGAGGACTTTTTAGGGTGTAACGTAGACTAGGGGTAAGGTGCGGAACAAATTTGGTAATTTGGTGCTCATACCTAAAGTGAAGCGCAATGATAGGACTCAACTCAAGCATATTGAACCAAAAACAAACTCGTACCACTTATTTGGGGTACCCCCAAGCTTATTCAACAACAATTCTAAACTACAACTCTTTTTGCACTTTTCTTGATTTGATTTTCTCTTTTTTTGTGTTTCAATTGAATCTTTTCTCATGCCTTGTTTTTCTCAATTTTTGGCTTTTTTCAAAACCTTTATTTCTCTTTTTTTTTGCTCTTGCATCACTTATTCACTATATACAACACATTTCCCAAACTTTGCCATTCATACCAATAAACATCATTCCTCAAATATGCATAATCATTCAAAACTATCAAGCATCATAACACAAAGCTTCACTATCACTTCTAAGGGTGAAAATAAAACAAAGGCTAATCAGCTTGTAATGTGCGCATAAGAAATGAAGGGGAAAGGCTCAAATGGCAAGCAAGGGGGCAATTGCAAATAAAAATATACGAGAAAAAAAAAAGAAAATAAAGTCCTAAACTAAAAAGAAAAATAGTCATCGAAAGAAATGCCTCTATCGTCCCCTAAAGTAGTTCGGTCGCGGTCTCGAGAAGGAAATAGTCAAATTCGGGAAGTAAGAAAGTCAATGCCAAGGATCCATGCCACTCAATATATATGTATGTGTGTTTGGGCTAATTAGAACATGACCCTCACATGGGAGCAAATACCACTCTCTCCGGTTTCAAATCACTAGAGAGATCGACACCATCTTACCACAAGCCAAGGGTTCAAGACGCATGCTACCCAAAGTTCTAACCAACTTCCTTAACACCAAATCCTAAATTCGACCCAAGACATTAAAAACCGTGTAAACATCTACCAATTGGGAATAAAAGCATTCTAGTCTACAAGTTCCAATTTTATTTGCCCAAATCAAGAATATTGCCTAAGAAAATCTAGAAAAACTTGCCTTGACAAAAGGAAAAAAAAAAGAAAGAAAAAGAAAGAAAAAGGAAGCAAATAAGAAAACACACCAAAAAGGAAAACAAAAATAAACAAACAAAACAAACGAAAAGAAAAGAAACTAAAATCAAACTAAATCAAACTAAAAACAAAGAAACTAACATATACAAGTGCACATAATGGTATGTTTTCCAAGACATGAGCATCACAAATAGGCAACTACACAACAAAACTCCCCCCAAGCTAGAATTAGGCAATGTCCCCAAGGCCTAAAACTAAACAAGGAGGGGCACAACTACCCATCCAACCAAATGCCCCATATGCAATATGCCCGTCCCAAAGAATGCATGTGAGATAGAAGGATATTACTTAAAATGTCGTGGGAGCAAGTCCCGCAAAGAACCGGTAAAAACCGAACAAACTCACCAAAATATCGACGAACAAGGCATAGGTGGAAAGTGGGAACCCACATCAACGAAACCAAACCACGAAGAACACTAAAAAACAATCAAGAAAAATGTTAGTAGACAAGGCCAAATGGCCAAAACAAACTCAAAGTAAGAAAAAACTCATCATCATATATACAACCACATGAAGTGGCAAGAAGATCACACCAAAAAACATCAAAAACTCCTCATAGCAAACCCCACGTCACATATCTCCCCCTAAGCTAAATAAAAGCATACCATCACAATAAGATGGGGAGAAGTGGAGGGAACCCTAAGAGGTGCTTGAACCCTCCCCACGATGCTCAAGATCATAAATCCTCCAATATTTATCCATTTTCAGACGATGAGCTTGCGCCTCTTCGTCCGTAAAAGGGGTGAAATTGTAGGTGGGGTCCACATCGGAACCCGAAGCGTCGGTATATGGGGGCCAAGCATACTCGGGCATAAGGGGGTAGTTTCCTTGGGGAGGCTCTCCTCGGGGCCCATCCTAACCACAAATATAATCCTTAGGCCACCCGGTGAAATCCTCGGGCCAACCATCGGGCCGATCAACCGGTGGGGGAGTGGGATACATTGGATCACCACGGTAGTCACTCCCTCCCATCATAGTATAGTCATAGGGAGGAAAGGAGGGGGGAGTGACACCGAGTTGGGAGGGGCTCGTCCAATAGGGGTAAGTGGGTGTACGCTCCTCATTCCAACTAAGGATGGGCCCTTGTTGGGGAGGGTGGTAAGGGTAGTTGACATAGGGGGCAAAGTCCCCTTTGTCAACATGGTAGTCATACACCCGCCTACCGTAGTAGGACGAGTCAAAATCGGGAAAGGAATCCCCCGTGCAGCTCCCTTGAGGAGCAAGAGAAGTTAAGACACGTGCTTGGTCCCCTTGCCCTTGCAAGATAGTCGCAAGGGTGGATTGCAAACCCGTCATGTCAAAAGGAGAGGAGAGAGGTATATTACCCGCATTCGGGGGAGGAGGACTAGGAGACCGAGGAGGAGCTTGAGTATAGGTACCGGTAGGCTCGGTAGTGGCGGCGGCGGCCTTGATAAACTTTTGATGCAGCGGAAGCAAGAAGCGGACATTAGGGGACCACGAAGTGATGAGCGGGTGCGGAAGAAAGAACCAATCGTTCTTCCTCACAAGCCAAATCCATTGTGCCTCATTGGTGGCGTAGTGGAGCCAAGTGGCATGGTACATCGCCCGGATATTTAAGAACTCACCACCGGCCACGGGAGGTAAAGCTGCCATCTCCTTGGCATGAGGGTTGTTCGGTAGAAGCCGAACAAGAAGAGTGAGCATGCCGCCAAGGAGGATGTCGGATTTATTCAAGTGGCTATCCCGAACCTCGATGATCCGGGAAATGAGCAATTGCCCGAAATCAAGTACCCCTTGTTCCTCTTGTGTGGCCAACCACAAACCAGGTGCCGTTGCCGGGGAACGGTTGTTGTTTTTGAGTTTAAGTTGAGACTAGTTCATCATTAGAAAATACAAAAACATTTCAATTGTGCTTAGCTTTCTTTTTCCCTGGCATTGCTCACGGTTTTCTTGAGTTTGTATGCTTGTTAGTGGGCGTGCTCGTCAAAGGATCCTCCATCCTCTTGATCTCGAATTGGAGAGGACACTAAGGAGGCTAAGACGTGTTCGGTCTATCTCATCAAGCCATAACAGATTCGAATCGTTGAGTGTTGGTGAGGAACAACAAGAGAGTGAGAAAGTGTTTGAGAATATGGCGCTCCCAGTTAAGAACTTGGGAATACCGGGGGCATTCGAGGCTACATGCGGTATTCAAGCCCCCACAACAAGTGCCAACAACTTTGAGATCAAGCCCGCCTTGATCAATTTGGTCCAAAGCCACCCCTTTTGTGGGAAGAGCAATGAATCACTTCAAGAACATCTCAAACAATTCGAGCACTATTGTGACACAATCAAGCACAATGGTGTCACATCGGATAACGTGAGGTTGACATTGTTTCGGTTCTCTCTACTTGGGCGAGCAAGTGATTGTCTTGACAAGGAGGTCAAGCCCAACTCACTTCGCACTTGGAACAAGGTGACTAGTGCTTTCTTGACCAAGTTTTACTCGCATGGGAAGACGACGGAATATCGCCACAAGATCCAATCCTTTGAGCAAAGGCGAGATGAGTCACTCTTCGAAGCTTGGGATTGTTTTAAGGAGTACCAAAGGGAATGCCCTCACCATGGGATCCCTAAATGGTTGTTGCTTCAAACCTTCTACTTGGGGTTGAGTCCAAGTTCAAAGACAAGTCTAGATGCGGGCGCGGGAGGTCCCATCATGAACAAGACACAAGATCAAATTGAGGAGATAATTGAGGACGTGGTCCAAAATTATCAAGCTTGGCATGTTGGTTCAAGGGATTATGAAGGCAAGGGAAGGAGTGATGATGGGAAAGGATCGGTCTATGCTATGGAGCAAGCACGGATCATAGAGAAGCTTAGCTCAAGGTTGGAGAAACTTAAAAGCACGCCAAGCCAACCACCTTCACCATTTCCGGGAAGAGCATCAAGCCAACCACCATCACCATCTACAATTCCACCTCCTTCAGCCACTCTTCTCACTAAGGGGAAGAGCAAGGTTAGTTCCTATGACACAATGCCTCCGGGCACCTCTTTTTGCGATAATTGCCAAGACTATGGTAACTTCCCCAATGCATGTCCCTTAGTTCATAATGTGTCTTTTGTGGATTATGGCCCTTCGTATGAAGGTGATTTTGATGTGGAGTATGCTCATGCCTTAAATGAGAGGTCTAGGAATGATAACCCTAACAATCAAAATTTTGCTAGGCAACCTAGAGGGCCCCCTATGTATGGTTCCCACCAAGGCTATGGCCAAGGAAGTGGGTATGATAGCCAAAATTGAGGTGGCTATAGAGCACAAGGCTATCAAAGCCAAGCGCCCTATGGTCAAGCTCAAGGTTTTGGCAATCAAGGCCAATACAACCAAGGTAGTTATAATCCCAACCATCAAGGTGGAGGGGGTTACAACTACTCTTATGGGAAATTTAGGGGTGCCTCTAGTGGGGGTTATCCTTTGAACTCGGGAGGTCCTTATGGTGCATCTCAAATACCTCCTCCCGGATTCAATGGACCGAGGACCTTCTGCAACCAATATCAATCAAACCTTAGTGGTTATGGCATTGCACCTCCACCGCTCCCGCCTCTCAAGTCTAATCTTGAGGCTCTCATGGAGTCATTTGTGGGGGCGAAAGCCAAGAAGAATGTCGAGTTTGAGGATGGATTCAAGCAATCCAACACTCACTTGAAGATGATTGAGACCCAACTAGCACAACTTGCTAGCACTATCAAAGAGCAACAAGTGCATACAAGTCTCCCACCCAAAGGTCAACCTCCTAAGCAAATGTATGCAATTGTGACAAGGAGTAGGAAGACTTTAGATGATAGTGCTACGCATGTTGAAGCTCCTAGCTCTCGGGGTGAGAGTTCTATGGGAAATGAGTCCTCGGACCGTGATGTTGCGGAAGAGAAGTCTCATGTCGACGACATGAGTGATGGTGATAAGTTGAAGGAGACTACTCTTCCTCCTCTCCCAATTCCTCCTCCCCCCTATCCCCAAAGATTTAATAGGCAAAAGTTAGATGTGCAATTCTCAAAATTTCTTGAGGTTCTTCGACAAATGTATATCAATATCCCCTTTACGTTTGCGTTGAAACAAATGCCAACCTACACAAGATTTCTTAAGGAAATCTTGAGTGGGAAGCGAGATTGTGACGTAAAGAAGACGGTGAACCTCACCGAAAATTGTAGTGCTATCATTCTTAACAAAACGCCACCCAAACTCAAAGACCTGGGAAGTTTTTCTATCCCTTGTGCTATTAAGGAGCTTGAAATAAGCGATGCCTTGTGTGATTTGGGTGCTAGCGTTAGTATAATGCCTTATTCGGTGTTTGCCAAGCTTGAAGTTGGTGATCTTGTCCCAACCAACATCACCTTGCAACTTGCCGACCGTTCGGTCAAGTACCCTATTGGCAAGGTTACTTTCCTTGTGGACTTCGTCGTCTTGGACATTGATGAGGATGCCCATACCCCCATTATCTTGGGGAGGCCATTTTTGGCCACCGCGGGTGCTCTTATCGATGTGCAAGGAGGACTAATCACCTTGAAAGCGAGAGACGCCAAGGCTAGTTTCAAGCTTGCAATTGATGAACATTGTTGCTCTAAGATGAAAAGTTGTATGAAAGTTGACACTCTTGCTTGTGTTCAGCACAATCATTCTTGTGCTAATGCTTCTAACAATCCTTGTGTTCTTAAGTGTGATTTTGAGTTTGATAGGAAGGTGAAGAAGGATATGCACGAGAGCTCCTTTGCGCTAGGCGATTCTTATGATGACGTCATCACCATTCCCGACACATTCGGGATGGATCTAGATGATGTGGGGTCACTCCCTCCGGCATCTAATGGTAAGAGGTGTATGAGAAAGAAGTCTAAGCAAGGAAATCCTATGCCTAGGAGGACTTGGTTTGGTCCCCACTCAATAAGTGGTGGTTTGGGTAAGTTGTTTGTGCCCAAGGAGGCCAAGAAAGGTTTGTTGACTAGTGTTGACACGAGGTTTGTTGTGTTTGACCCCCCTTGACTTTTGGAGGTTCCGTCAAGCTAATGACGTTAAACGAGCGCTATCGGGAGGCAACCCGTGTATTCGTTTCCTCTCTTGTCCCCCCATGAGCTTTGGGGGGATTCGTCAAGCTAATGACGTTAAACGAGCTCTACCCAGGAGGCAACCCGGTTGTCTAACTCCTAGTTTTAGTTTTTATTTGATTTTATGCATTATTTTCCATTAATTAGCTTAATTTTAAATTTAAAGGGGAAGCTTGTGAAACATTTGCAAAATCATGTTTTGTGCGACCGAACAGGATTCCTCGTTCGATCGCACAAAACTGGTTTTTGAGGGAGAATGGCCAGTTTTTGGAAAACGATCGCACAGGTTTAAGAATTTGATCGCACAGGTCTGTGCGATCGAATGACTTTTTCTGTTCGGTCGCACAGACTGGCGGGGCTGCCTCTGAACTCTTTAATTTGAAAACACGCGACTCCCCTTCCCATTTTTTCTTCATTTGTGCGACTCCTCTCATACTCTCCTCTCCATTGCTCTCTTCTCTCACTTACTACTACTACTCCTCATCTATGTCATTCACTTCCCTTCACAAATTTCACTTCCCATTCATTAAATACACTCAATCTCATTCATCCCAACCCCCAAAATCCCCAAAAATTCAGATTTTTGCAAAATCCCCAATTTCTAGGGTTTTTGTGAAATTGGTCATAATTGTGTGTGTGGTGAATTGGAACTCTTGAGGCTACTTGGGATCGATCCTAGACCACTTCCTTTGCTTGTGGTGATGATTTCTTTCCCTTAATTCTTGTATTTCATTCCATTTTCACCATGATCATATTGTTTTTTATTTTTCTGAAATTTTTGATTTTTGGGTGTTTGTTGATGCTTGTTTGTATTGTGATTAATCTTTAATTGTTTAGATGAGCTATGCATGTTTGATTCCTTGTTCCATTTAAGCTCTATACTTTGTGAGATGATTTTGTGAGATTTTGGGCTACCTTGATTATACTTGTTTGTGGAAGTGTTGGTTGATTGATTGTCGTTGTTAGTGTAGAGTAATGTGGTTAGATCATATTTGTTGGTAAGTTGGTGTAATGTTTGGAGCTTGTTGAAGAATTGATGGAGATAGTTTATCCTTAGCTCTTGTAGTTGTTGGTTTGTCCTAGATTGTGCACTAACTTAGTTTACTGTACTTTGTGTGTCTTGGTTTGTTTCTCTTTGTTTTGTAGATTTTTGCTTAGCTTCAACTCATCTCAATGGCACCAAAGCGCTCAAAGAAGAACCCCACCGCGACCGCGACCGCTACCACCTCTACGTCAAAGAGGAAGGCACCAACCCCGCCGAACATGAAAACCTACGGCATTGAGTTCTCCGAACAAAGATCTTGGGATTTCTTTGAGCTCCTTTCCAAGAGGACCATTAAGCCCACCAAGTTCTTCCATCGGGAGAGCGTTCGTAGCTTGGGGATCGAGGCCGAGGTTTACAAGTTGATCAAAGGCCTAGGGTGGGAAGAGTTCGCAAAGGTGAGTGCCCCAACCTACAAAGGGTTGACATTGGAGTTCCTCTCCTCGGCTCGGAAGAACCTTGTAGAAGATGAGGATGGTGATAATGTGGTGGAATTGAGCTTCCAAGTCTTCGGTCGCCAATACAAGTTGAATCACAATCAAATCAATGCCCTCTTCTCCATCGACTCGGAGCATGATTTCGTCACGAACCCAAGGTCCGAATGTGCTAACAACTATGATGAAAATAGTTGGTGGAGGGAGCTCACCGGAGACGACGGGGATTTCTTCTCCGCCTCGGCCAAATCTTCTTCATTCCATCATCCGGCCATCCACAGCATGAGCCGGCTTCTCATCTATTCCCTTTCCACTAAGGGTGCTACCGGTTCCTTGTCGGGCACGGAACTTGGTGGTTTGTGGTTGGCCACACAAGAGGAGCAAGGGGTACTTGATTTCGGGAAATTGCGCATTTCCCGGATCATCGAGGTTCGGGATAGCCACTTGAATAAATCCGACATCCTCCTTGGCGGCATGCTCACTCTTCTTGTTCGGCTTCTACCGAATAACCCTCATGCCAAGGAGATGGCGGCTTTACCTCCTGTGGCCGGTGGTGAGTTCTTAAATATCCGGGCGATGTACCATGCCACTTGGCTCCACTACACCACCAATGAGGCACAATGGATTTGGCTTGTGAGGAACAACGATTGGTGCTTTCTTCCCCACCCGCTCATCACCTCGTGGTCCCCTAATGTCCGTTTCTTGCTTCCGCGGCATCAAAAGTTTGTCAAGGCCGCCGTCGCCGCCGCCACTACCGACCCTACCGGTACCTCTACTCAAGCTCCTCCTCGTTCTTCTAGTCCTCCTCCCCCGAATATGGGTAATATACCTCTCTCCTCTCCTTTTGACATGACGGGTTTGCAATCCACCCTTGCGACTACCTTGCAAGGGCAAGAGGACCAAGCACGTGTCTTGGCTTCTCTTGCTCCTCAAGGGAGCCCCACGGGGGATTCATTTTCCGATTTTGACTCGTCCTACTACGGTAGGCGGGTGTACGACTACCATGTTGACAAAGGGGACTTTGCCCCCTATGTCAACTTCCCTTACCACCCTCCCCAACAAAGGCCCATCCCTAATTGGAATGAGGAGCGTACACCCATTTATCCATATTGGACGGGCCCCTCCCAACCCGGTGTCACTCCCTCCTTCTTTCCTCCCTATGACTATACTATGATGGGAGGGAGCGACTACCGTGGTGATCCAATGTATCCCACTCCCCCACCGGTTGATCGCCCCGATGGTTAGCCCGAGGATTTCACCGGGTGGCCTAAGGATTATGTTGGTGGTTGGGATGGGCCCCGAGGAGAGCCTCCCCAAGGCAACTACCCCCTCATGCCCGAGTATGCTTGGCCCCCATATACCGACGCTTCGGGTCTCGATGTGGACCCCACCTACAATTTCACCCCTTTTACGGACGAAGAGGCGCAAGCTCATCGTCATAAAATGGATGAATATTGGAGGATTTATGATCTTGAGCATCGTGGGGAGGGCTCAAGCACCTCTTAGGGTTCCCTCCACTTCTCCCCCATCTTATTGTGCTGGTATGCTTTTATTTAGCTTGGGGGGAGATGTGTGACGTGGGGTTTGCTATGAGGAGTTTTTGATGTTTGTTGGTGTGATCTTCTTGCCACATCATGTGGTTATATATATGATGATGAGTTTTTGCTTGTTTTGAGTTTGTTTTGGCCATTTGGCCTTGTCTACTAACATTTTTTTGTTTTTGTTTTTGAGTGTTCTTTTTGGTATGGTTTCGTTGATGTGGGTTCATACTTTCCACCTATGCCTTGTTCGTCGATATTTTGGTGAGTTTGTTCGGTTTTTACCGGTTCTTTGCGGGACTTGCTCCCACGACATTTCCGGTAATATGCTTCTATCTCACATGCATTCTTTGGGACGGGCATATTGCATATGGGGAATTTTGTTGGATGGGTAGCTGTGCCCCTCCTTGTTTAGTTTTAGGCCTTGAGGACATGGCCTAATTCTAGATTGGGGGGAGTTTTGTTGTGTAGTTGCCTATTTGTGATGCTCATGTCTTGGAAACCATACCATTATGTGCACTTGTATATGTTAGTTTCTTTGTTTTTAGTTTGATTTTAGTTTCTTTTCTTTTCGTTTGTTTGGTTTATTTCTTTTTTGTTTTCCTTTTTCGTGTGTTTTCTTATTTGCTTCCTTTTTCTTTCTTTTTCTTTTCCTTTTGTCAAGGCAAGTTTTTCTAGGTTTTCTTAGGCAATATTCTTGATTTGGGCAAATAAAATTGGAACTTGTAGACTAGAATGCTTTTATTCCCAATTGATAGATGTTTACACGATTTTTAATGTCTTGGGTCGAATTTAGGATTTGGTGTTAAGGAAGTTGGTTAGAACTTTGGGTAGCATGCGTCTTAAACTTTGGGTAGCATGCGTCTTACTTCCCGAATTTGACTATTTCCTTCCCGAGACCGCGACCGAACTACTTTAGGAGACGATAGAGGCATTTCTTTCGGTGACTATTTTTCTTTTTAGTTTAGGACTTTATTTTCTATTTTTCTCATATATTTTTATTTACAATTGCCCCCTTGCTAGCCATTTGAGCCTTTCCCCTTCATTTCTTATGAGCACATTACAAGCCTAATAGCCTTTGTTTTATTTTCACCCTTAGAAGTCATAGTGAAGCTTTGTGTTATGATGCTTGATAGTTTTGAATGATTATGCATATTTGAGGAATGATGTTTATTGGTATGAATGGCAAAGTTTGGGAAATGTGTTGTATGTAGTGAATAAGTGATGCAAAAGAAAAAAAAAGAAATTGAGAAATAAAAGTTTTGAAAAGCCAAAAATAGAGAAAAACAAGGCATGAGAAAAGTTTCAATTGAAACGCAAAAAAAAGAGGAAAATCAAATCAAGAAAAGTGCAAAAAGAGTTGTAGTTTAGAATTGTTGTTGAATAAGCTTGGGGGTACCCCAAATAAGTGGTACGAATTTGTTTTTGGTTCAATATGCTTGAGTTGAGTCCTATCATTGCGCTTCACTTTAGGTATGAGCAACAAATTACCAAATTTGTTCCGCACCTTACCCCTAGCCTACATTACACCCTAAAAAGTCCTCTTGACCCTTTAGAGTTGAGTCATTGTCGGTGGAGGGAGGATTTGGTCAAGTTTATGGAATGGGATTGTCATGCTAAGATGTTGGGTAGCCTATCTTATTTTCTCCGGCGCCTTCGCGGTGTCTCGAGACGCTACTCTCAAGGGTGGAAAAGATCTAGAGATTTGACGTGGTATGCTCGGTTGAAGGGGAATTGATTAGTGTTCACCCTTAGTTGTCTTTGCTTGGCACTTGAATCTTTCACTCGATTTATGACATTAGTTAGCGTGTACTCATTTATTTGATTGATAATATTAGCGTTCTTTTATACTCGTTCCATAATAAAGGCCCTATCTTGGATTTTTTCGTTTAATTTTTCGATTAGTCGCTCATTCTTTCCTAGTTGAGTTTAGTTTGCTAGAGACTAGAAAACGCTTAGCTTGGGGGAGTTTGATGAGAGACATTAATGTCGCTCTAGACTTAGGATTTTATGTTAGTTTTTATGCTTTTTTTTATAGTTTTTATAGATTTTTGAGTGAATTTTATAAGTTTCGTTCCATCTTGTGCTTTATAGGTGATTATGATGAAAAGTGATGGAAAACAAGTAGAATCAAGCCAAAACAGGGCTTGTGCGATCGAGTGATGATTTGTGCGCCCGAACAGAGGAGTGCAAATAGGCATCAAGGAATATCCAGTTCTGTGCGATCGAACTTGCTCTGTTGTTCGGTCGCACATAATGGATTTTTGGAGGCAGAATGTCTCAAATTTGGAAAGCGACCGCACGGTCTTTATGTTCGACAGCACAAGCATTGTGCGATCGAACGTGCTCTGTTGTTCGGTCGCACATAATTGATTTTTGGAGGCAGAATGTCTCAAATTTGGGATGCGACCGCACAAGGTTTTCTACTCGACCGCACAAGAGTTGTGCGCCCACACAAGCCCTTCTGTTCGAGCGAATCATACCGGAGAGGAGATATGAGCCAAAGAAACCCCATTCGACCAAACAGGGTTCCTCGTTAATTCGGTCGCACATGACGAAGGAAGTGTTCTTCACTGCCTTCGCTCGCACAGGTCTCAGTGTTTGCTCAAATGGATCTTTTACGTTCGGTCGCACAAAGGGTCTATGCGACCGAATGGCTGTGCGGGCTGCTCTTATTCGAATTTCGGCTTTTATTTGGGAAAACTTATAAATAGATTTTTCGTTTATTTTGTTAAGTGTAGAATTTTAGTTGACATTTTTAGATTCTAAAAGTTAGTTTTTCAGCATTTCTAGAGAGAGAAACTCTCCTCCATTGAAGCATCAAAGTTGTAATTCTCTAAACTCTTCTTCTAATTTTGTGCAATTCAATTCAATTTCTTAATTCTTGCTTTTGTTGTGATTGTTGATTGTTCTTTAATTCCTTCAATTCTTGAATTCTTCTTGATTTTACTTTAGTTACTTTGAACCTTAATTCTCTTGTTGATTGTTCAATTGATTGTTCTAGCCTTTTATTCTCTCTTTCTAATCTTTCAATTCCATGCTTGCTAGTCTAGAATTAATGGATTTCTTGATTTCTAGTATGATTAGTGAGTAGAATTAGGTTAGGGAAAGGGGAGAATCTAGGGGCCTAATTAGGGGAACTTGATGATATGATTGATGAATGATTGATGTGATTAAATTGATTTAGTGCTAGGATTTTCCATGATCAATTGAGTAGTAGTTGCAAATGCTAGTTGATTGAATTAGATTGGAATGTATGATTTAGGTTTGGCAAGACATTGTGAGCCTAATTCATGCAAGCGAATGATTGTTCCTATTATATGCAAGCTTATCTAGCTTAGGACTAGGCGAAAGCTCTTCTATAGGCTAGGTTACTTCGCGTGGTCCATCCAAGAGGTGGCGAGCACGTCATTTGGTTTCATTCCCCTATGTGCTATGTCATTGCATCATTCATGATTACTAGATGGTAGTTCATTTCCCCTGATTTCCCTAGACTATCCCCAACTCCCTAACGTTCCCCTTCCTTGATTCAATCTAGTTTAATTGTTAGTTTAGCTTCATAGTGATAATTCAAATCAAACTTCTTGTTCGAATTAGCTTGACATTTAAAGTCGAGAACCATTCGTTTCTTTGGGACGATCCCTATACTTGCCACTATAGTTCATATGGTTGGTTAGTCTAGCGGTTCTATAATTTTTTTTTGGTTGTGGCGTTGATCTTTCAACGACGGAAAAATGCCCTGTCAGCTGTTACACATGGTATCAGAGTGGGCCTGCGACCGTATGCCGAGTTATTAGATGACTTAGCTACATAGCAGGGAAAAATATCTATGGGATTAGTTGTGATTGATTAAGAATATTAGATATGAAAGTTTGTGGATTGAAATATAGGATTAGGAGTTGTTAAGGGAGAGTTGATATTTGAAATGGGGTAATGATTTGATGGAACTAATAAAGTTATACAAGTTAAGGATTTTGCTGTTGAGGTTTGGAGATTTTAGCGAAATATCGATCTGTGAGTTAGTTAATGATTAAGTTAGTATGAGTTTTGTTTAGCTTTGTTTTCTTTATGTGATTCTTTTTTTTAAAACGATCTAAAAGTTTATGTTTACAAATTTCGAGGACGAAATTTGTTTTTAAGGGTGGTAGTATGTAATAGCCCAAATTTATGAAGTCCGTAATTAAGTATAAACTATTGTTATTTTTAATTTAATTATGCTCTTAATTTTCCTTAAAATTTGTTTTGAGAATATGCCTATTGTTAAGATACAATTTTTCACTTTTGATTAATTAGTGTGAAAATTCTGATTTATGAGCCTTGATATCAAATGTCTAAATTGCCCTTGTGATTCTAAGAGGAGTTAAGCTACCTTTCATTCCTTTGATTCGTGTTGTTGTGGGAAAAATTACCATGCCAACGTTTACCAATAAAGGTACGACACTTGTCACGTATTAAGCCCCGTAAGCAAACCATACGACTTCTATTCTGATGTATAAATACCTATCTAAATAACTACGAAGTATACGTACCAGTATTCATGTACGTATAAATGTATGTATTCTCGTCTATACATAAGTGGTGTACGTGGCCAGTACCGTATGATGGCACAAAAGCCCAAGCAGCCCATTTATGACCTAAGAAGCCAGAGAACTGCCAAAGGAAAGGACACTTGTCCTCCCCTCCTACTTCAGCCAATCATGTGAGGGAATGTTAGGTCATTCCCCAAATAACCTAGTACTATATAAAGCCCCATTTTCCAAGAAAAAAGGGTCACAATCACAACACAATCAAGGACATTTACTGCTCTGCCTTCTCTCTACTTTCTCTCTCTAAAAACGCATCCTTGCTTAAACATCGGCTACCGAAAACCTCCAAGTCTAGCTTACCGGAAAACCCCACAACATTTGGCGCCGTCTTTGGGGAGGTACGGTAGTTGGAAGAGCAACGGCAGGAAAATGATGCTGGGCGGCCTGTAAGGGTGCAGTGGCCACCCCTGGAAAGGGAAATGCCGGCTGAGCAGCAGCAGACGCCGGCTCCAAGAATCACAGGAGTTGCCGCCCGGGTTTTTGCAGCAGGTCACACACCTCGTCATGCCGCCGAGGTGGAAGTGCTCAGTGAGGAGGACGAGCAGGCAAACCGCACTCCCCTGGTGGACACCTAGATCCTCAATCAGATACAGTAATGGAGGAAAATCCAGACATGCCCGTGTCCGTGGGTGCCCTACGAGCTATCTTGGCCGAGTTCCAAGCTGATATGGGCAAGACAGTCAACGCTGAGGTGCAGAAGGGCATGTTGATTTACACCACCACCGCGGCTGCCAATCATGAGAGGCCGGCAAATAATAGGCCATCATTGTCTCTGCGTCCCCCAAACGTCTGGACCAGGCAGACAGGCGAGGATGTCAGGAGGTGGCTGCCAGCAAATCAGGCCAATCAGACCCTGTCTTACCTACCGCGCCGACTGCCTCAGCGGCTGGTCGGAGAAACGTCTCGAGGACGTGAGCAGCCACACGCAAAGCAGGTACCTGATTCAGAATCTGAACTTTCTGATACAGGGTCAACCCCCGTCATGCCGGACAGACCTCTACCTCAACCAACTTACACGCACTTGAGTCAAGCGCGCCCAGGGGCCACTCGTTCAACTCTTCAAACTCGCCGTCGTGAGCCTTCTCGGCGGGAGCCGTACTCAAGGTACCAGAGTCTTGTGTATCACATTCAGGAGGGAGTGTCTAACATGGCCCTAGGACATTCCACCCGTTTTGCAGATAACATCATGAGAGCACCGAGGGAACCCAAGGTTAAGCCGCCCAACATTGATGCCTATGATGGGACTACAGTTCTAGACATGCATCTCTTAGTTTACCGGCATCACATGTACGTTCAAGGAACAACCGACTCAACTTGGTGTAAGTATTTCCCAGGTACACTCAAAGGAGTAGCGTCTAAGTGGTTTGAGAGGCTTCCAACTGGAACCATTCGCTCTTTTTCAGAGCTCGAGTTATTGTTTTCTACTCGGTTCATGGCTCACAAGGAAGAAAAGAAGACGAGCATGCATTTGAGTCGAATTCGGCAAGGGAAAGATGAGTCTCTGAGGAGCTATGTGAAAATATTCAACTTAGAGGCAGGGCAAATTCCAGATTTACCGGATGGTGTTGCATTTGATAACTTCATTAGAGGGCTTGGGCTCATTCAAGTTTGATCTGGTAAAGAAAAGTGTGCGAACCATGGGAGAGGTGCTAGATGAGGCCGAGGCCTTTATCCACGCAACAGAAATTTGTAGCGTCCCAAAAGAGCCTCGAGGAAGTGATACCGCTGAGCCGGCAGCAAAGAAAGAAAAATTTGAGAAGAAGAGCCGGCCTAATGGGACTTGGGCTATTGCAAAGGAGTCAAACCGGGCTCCCGGGGCGGTAGGTCAGAAGAGGTCCAGAACTTATGACCGAGAGCGATTTGAGTAGAACACAGACATGTACACAATCCTGATGGACGTTGGGTCCAAGTATGAGATTGACCGGCCATTTCCCATGAAGTCGCCACCACAAAGTAGGGACCCCAAGCTGTATTGTCACTTTCATAGTGACATTGGACATGACACCAAAGAATGTAAGAGCCTAAAAAGGGCACTGGACGGCCTAGCTGCTAAGGGATTCTTAAAGAATTATATCAGCAGGAACACAGGAGGTTCTGGAAAACCGTTCTACAAAAAGAACAAATCACCTCCCTAGGAAGAAGATGGAAACCGTACTGACCCAGAGTTTGTGGCCGTCATATCAGGAGGATTGGCCGCCGGAGGTCCAACCATGAGAGGTCAGAAAGATTATGCCAAGCGGCTGGGGCAAGTGATGTTGTCGGGCAAAGCCACAGCCGACCCGTTTCTAAAAGTAGAAATCGGCGAGGCCGACCGTGGAAAAATAGCCACCCCGCATGACGACCTGTTGGTAATTGAGTTGAAGGTCGGCAATCTGAGGGTTAGGCGTATCTTGGTTGATACAGGAAGTTCGTCAGATATAATCAGTCTTGAGTGTTTGAACCGGCTGCAACATAATTCCTCAAAGATAGAGAAAATTCACTATCCCATTATAGGCTTCGGAGGTAGTGTCATCCATCCAGCCGGCATCATTTCTCTCCCTCTGCGGATGGGAAATAAGAAAGAATCTCGTCAAATGGACGTCCATTTCCTCATAGTGAAAGATCTGACGGCCTATAATATTATTCTGGGGCGTCCTACTTTGAACAGGGCAAAGGCTGCTATTGTTACTCACTTGATGCTTCTTAAGTTTGTCTGTG
This sequence comes from Spinacia oleracea, assembly GCF_020520425.1. Lineage (NCBI taxonomy): Eukaryota > Viridiplantae > Streptophyta > Magnoliopsida > Caryophyllales > Amaranthaceae > Spinacia > Spinacia oleracea. Next base: position 65,109,459 of record NC_079490.1, on the reverse strand, counting down.
ATGATGGGAGCGTCAGCACCATGCATGGTGATCAACAGCAGGCTAGAGACTGTTATTTAACCACCCTGAGCCCAGAAGCATGGGGATCAGGTGAAGAGAAAGACACGTTGGGAAACAAACGACAGTGTGGCGGCACACAATCCAAATCCCTGAAAGAGACACTAACTATCTCAGCGGCGCACATGGAAGAAAGACGACCAGAGCCTGTTGGGGCTCATTTCAATGTGGTATTAAATACAGATAAGCCAGAGAGAGTAGTGCCCATTGGAATTCCTCCTGACGACCCGCTGGCGGTAGAGTTGGTTCACCTATTGAGAGAATTTGAAGATATCTTTGCCTTTACTGTTGAAGAAATGCCGGGCATTGACCCTGCCGTGGCCGTCCATAAGCTAAATGTGGACCCAAATTTTAAACCGGTCCGTCAGAAGAAAAGGAACCATGGGAAAGATAGAAATCAGGCGGCAGCGGCGGAAATACAGAAGTTGATGGATGCAGGGTTTGTTCGGCCTAGTCAGTATCCCGACTGGGTTGCTAATGTGGTCCTCGTCAAGAAACCAAACGGCGCCTGGAGGATGTGTGTTGATTACAACAACCTCAATAAGGCATGTCCCAAAGAAACCTTCCCACTGCCAAAGGTCGACCGGCTTGTCGACTCCATGGCGGGACATGCCATGATGAGCTTCATGGACGCATACTCAGGGTTTCATCAGATCCCCTTGTGGCCTGATGCCAGGAAAAGACGTCATTTGTTACAGAACAAGGTCTATATTGCTACAAAGTAATGCCGTTTGGGTTAAAGAATGCACCGGCCACCTTTTAGCGTCTTATTAACACTGTGTTCACCAAACGGCTCGGCAGAAACATTGAATCTTACATTGATGATATGATTGTGAAAAGGAAGCAGCGGGCGGCACATATAGCTGATCTGAGGGAGACATTTGAGACTGTTCGAGCTTACACTATGAGATTGAATCCTAAGAAGTGTGTGTTTGGAGTAACGTCGGGTAAATTCTTAGGTTTCTTGATTGATGAAAGAGGAATTGAAGCCAACCCGGACAAGATCCAGGCAGTAATTGATATGAGCTCACCAAAGACAGTAAAAGAAGTGCAGTGGCTCACAGGTCACTACTTTTTTAGAGCAATCAGAAAGAAGGCCGGAGACAAATGGCACTACTTTTTTAGAGCAATCAGAAAGAAGGCTAAGTTTGAATGGTCGGATAAAGCCGAGGCGGCACTGGTAAGATTAAAAGATCATTTGCACACCTTACCTCGTCTTCTTAGCCCTTTGCAGGGAGAGACTTTATACATGTATCTTGCTGTATCTGAACACTCGCTGAGTGCCGTTCTACTGACAGAGAGGGAAGGAATACAGATGCCAGTGTACTTCGTCAGTCATGTTCTTCACAATGCTGAAATTAGATACCCTACAGTGGAAAAATTTGGTTTAGCCTTGTTCATGGCCAGCAAAAAGCTTCGTCCTTACTTCTTAGCCCACAGGATTATGGTCTACACGGATCAACCGCTTAAACTGCCTTTCACGAAGCTGGAGGCGTTAGGCCGACTGAATTGGGCTATCGAGCTGAATGCCTTTGATATCACTTATGAACCCAGGAAAGCCGTCAAGGGGCAAGCTTGTGAAGACTTTATTGTTGAAAAGACGAGGCCTGTCTTTTCCAAGAATACGAAGACGGTGTGGACACTGTACGTAGACGGTTCGTCCACGCAGAACGGATGTGGAGCCGGGATAATCTGTCAATCGCCAGAAGGGGATACTTTGGAGTATGCTACGCGGTTTAACTTTCAGGCGTCCAACAATGAGGCCGAGTATGAAGCCCTGCTTTATGGCATTAAAATGTGTAAAGAGGCCGGCGCCGAGGAGATCTTAGCACTATCTGACTCTCAATTGATTGTGAGCCAAGTTAATGGAACCTACGAGGCTAGGGATCCGACGATGATTAAGTATATGCAGGCCATCCACCAAGAGGTGGAGCAACTGAAAAGCTTTGAAGTAAGGCAAGTCCCTCGCTCAGAAAACAACCAAGCCGATGCCTTGTCAACATTGGCCAGCTCTGCATCTTGTGATACCCCTCGTCACGTGTTCTGGGAGGTAATGGAACATAAAAGCGTTGAGCAGATGGAGGTAGAAACTCTGGACAGGACCTCCACGTGGATGGATGACATAATTAACTTCAAACTGAATGGAGTCTTGCCAGAAGACTCAAGGCAAGCGAAAAAACTTCAGAAAAAATGCTCCTGGGGTGAAATGTGGAATGGCACTCTTTACAAAAAGGCCTACTCCCGTCCTTTGTTGAGATGTGTGACGCCTGAAAAGGGGCAAGAAATTCTAGAAGACCTTCACCACGGACTGTGTAGCTCGCATATTGGGGGAAGGGCCTTGGCAGAAAAGGCACTTTGAACCGGCTATTATTGGCCGACTCTTAAGGATGATGCAATCTCATTGGTCAAGAAGTGTGACAAATGTCAACTCTTGGCTCTCCTAATACACCGACCGGCTCGAGTTCTGACACCCATCACGAGTCCAATTCCGTTTGCTAAGTGGGGAATGGATCTCCTAGGCCCGTTTACTGCCGCTCCTGGAGGGAGGCGTAATGTCATTGTTGCTGTAGATTACTTTACCAAGTGGGTGGAGGCAGAAGCACTCAAGAATATAAAAACCAGTGATGTACGAGCGTTCATTTGGAAAAATATCATGACTCGTTTTGGAATTCCACAGGCTATTGTCTTTGATAATGGGCCTCAGTTTGAGACGCCTAAGCTGAAAGAATGGCTAGCGGACCATGGCATACACAACTGTTTTGCCTCTGTCGGACGTCCCCAAGGCAATGGCCAGGTTGAGGCATTCAAAAAAATAATCTCTGAAGGGATGAAAAAGAAGCTTGACGAAGCCAAAGGTCTATGGGCTGATGAGTTGCCAATTGTCAATCCGCACCACGGCTAAGAACTCCACCGGCAAAACACCCTTCTTGCTAGCTTATGGTGCCGAGGCCGTCTTACCCATAGAGATGTGTGAACCAACTTTGAGGGTCATGATGTACGACGAAAATGCTAACTGGGAAATGATGAAAGCGGCCTTGGATTTGTTGCTTGAGGTTAGAGGAAATGCAGCCCTAAGACAACAGCTGTACAAGATAAGAATGGCGAGGGAATACAACAAGAAAGTCTCTAACAGAGTGCTCAAAGTTGGAGATTTTGTCCTCCGAAAAATGGAATCCACAGGCCGAGCCAATGAACAGGGTAAGTTGACGCTTACCTGGGAAGGACCCTATGAGATTTATGATGAAGTCAGGGATGGAACTTACCGCATTCAGGACATGCAGGGACGGCCTATTCTGCGCACCTGGAATGCTGACAATCTCAAGAAATATTTCTTCTAGGTATATGCTAGCTTCGCCTTACATAGAAGGATCTGTTGCTTAAGAAGCGACCTCTAATGGTCTCAATAGGGTAGTAATCACTTTTTTAATTGGCTAAATTCGCCTTGCAAAGTTATAAATAATACTACTCTACTTGTTTCATATTATTTATTGCTCGCACGTCGAACATATAATTATTCACCCCGTGCATACCAAAGCCTAATTGAATGACAGCATGAGAAGTGGCCCAGATTAGCACCTATTCGTAACAAGCCTAATTGTTTGAAGCCTAAGAAGTGGCCTAGATTAGCACCAAGTTGTAGGCTGATCACCTATCCAACTTTCACCTCAGCGGCTCAACATGCCGCTAGCTAACCCATACGCAAGGGCAAGTCCCTAATTCGCATGCGGCATAGTTAGTTGCCCGCGGCAAGAATGACCTTGAGACAAAGGTTGCTTGCCCAAAAGTTCCGCGTCACAAATGACCTTGAGACAAAGGTTGTTTGCCCAAAGGCTCCGCGGCAAGAATGACCTTGACACATAGGTTGCTTGTGCACAAGTTCAGCGGCACAAATGACCTTGAGACAAAGGTTGTTTACTCAAAAGCTCCGCAGCAGAAATAACCTTGGAGCAAAAGTTGTTTGCCCAACAGTTCGGCGGCGCGAACATCCTTGGAACAAAGGGTTGTTCGTGCAAATTCCTTGGTCATCCATTCCATTTGACGAGCATGCCTAGCGGCAATCATACCTATTGATTGACTTGCGTCAATCAATATCGTAGTAGACACGCTCGTCAAAGAGTGTGACGACCACATAAGTGCCGAGCACATACTCAGGTGCCCGCGGCAGAAATTGAAGGAAATAATGCCCTTGGTCCAAGTATGCATTTAATGTTAAGTCTAATAAATGCGGTTCAGTATTAATTAACAAGTTAATAATTCAATGAGATCAAGTGAGCTGAATGCCTAGCTAGAGGCCGCTTCAGTTCAAGTGGAATTAATGATATTAATCCACAACTTACTCTTGACTGAACACGTAGGGTCACACAAATAGTACGTAAACGGATCAAGTATTTAATGGCATTAAATACTCCATCTATGGATATTCGGAATCGACGGATCTTGGTTTCAGTGGGAGCTGAGATCGTCATAAGCAAGAAATAAATACTCCGGAAACGATGATATTGCCGGAAACGGAAATATGGATCGTATTGGAAATATAAATATTATCCAAGTCATAGATGTTGCCGGAAACGGAAACATGGTACGTATCGGAAAATATTATTGGAAATGGAAATATTGCCGGAAACGGAAATATTGTCAGAATCGGAAATATTATAGCAATCGGAAAATAATTCCGGAAACGGAAATATTAAATATTTGTTCGAAACGGAAATTAATTCCGAAATCGGAAATATTAAATATTGTTCGTATCGGAAATAAATTCCGGAATCGAGAATTTAATCGGAAGCGTATCGTACGAATTAGCATCGGACGAGGCCTGCCAGACGAAGGCCCAGCACGAAGCCAGGCCATTGCCCACCAAGCAAACACGCAACAAACACACGCCAAGCTCGACCAGGCCCAGCGCAAGGCCAGGCCCAGTCAAGCCTTGGCGCGCGCGCATAATGGGCTGCGGGGCTGTGCACCGTGCGTGGGCCGCGAGGCTTACGCATGGGCGTGCGGCTCGTGCGTGCGTGAGTTTTTGTGAATCCTAAAGCTATCGGGATTCTACATATGATTAAATCCTAAACCTAAAAGGATAAATTAATTGATTAGAGTTCTACTAGGATTCTAAGATTAATTAATTCGTATCCTAGTAGGATTACATGACCTTTTTCATAACTCTATAATAGGTGCCTATGGTCACATATTTACATCTAGAATTGAAGTATTCAAAGGTAAGATTTTCAAGAAAAATCAGTCACTCTCTTGCCCCATAATAGCCGAATTTCATACTACCTTAAGGGCGATTCTAGTTGGTCAAGCTTAAGGCGGATCCGGACGTGCTGTGGACTATCTACGGAGGGACGACACTTGGAGTCCTAAAGACTTGTTCTTGTTCGGTTCGGGCGCAGCTAGGGAGGGCACGCTACAAAGTGTATGCATCTGAACTATGCTAAATGATTATGTGTTAATAATATGTTTCCTGGCTTTATGGTTTTTCCGCATGATTTATGTTTATTCATATGTATCATAACCTAACAGTGGTATCAAGAGCCTCTTATTATTTTTATAATCTAAATTGCATGAACATGGTTAAATTTTACAAATTTGCAAGGAATTAAAGGGATGATTAGTTTTCGTAATTAATTGCAAATTGCGTTTATTTAATTATATGTACGCAGTTTTTCGGCAGAATATTCGTTACTCAACCAAATAGAGTGATTTTTATGTCAATTTCGAATGTAAAAGGCATTCTAAAATTTTGATAAAACTAGTATTTTTCGGCCGAACCCAGAATTCCCAAATTCGAAGCCTAACTATGACTTTTCGGAGGTTTAAGTTTTTCGAACGCAAAAGTTTGTAAATTTAAGATGTTAAATTGAATATTTGCGATTCTTGTTGATAAATCTTGAGTTTTTTTTTATTGACCTACAATATATGTTTAACAACTTTGAATGCCTAGACTTGTTAATTATACAACCTAATTTGTAATTATGATTAATTTGTTGAAATTTGAATAATTTAGAATTGATTTGTTTTTCATAATTAATTAAAATTTTAATTAGGTATCCATGATTAAAATCCACCATAAAAATTGTTAATTTATGTTAAATTTTAAATTTTTATGACCTAGATTTGAATCCATGTTAATCGGAAATTAATTGATTAATAAATTTTTGATTTTTCGCCCTAAAATTATGAAATTAATATGATTTATTAATTTGTCGTTAATTTTGAATTAAAAATTTTAAATTTTTATGAAAACGCTCATAAATGTTGCACGCACAAAGCAAATGAAGCTACGTGTTACCCTTAAGGGGTGTTGTATAGTGCGGGCACGCGACGACGAGCAAGGGAGCTAGTCGCCCGTGCGGTACGAATGCAGTGAGCGGCATAGCATGGCGCGCGCGCGAAGCAAAGGTGATGGCCGTGTGTGCTATGCGATGGGCGTGGGCGAGGGGCAGGGCAAAGCAAGCAGTCGCGTGTGGGCAGCAAGCGAGCTGCGCCACAGCGCGCATTACCTCGAGCCAGCGAGCGAAGGCTCGCGCCAGCGAGCGCTGGCTAGCGTGCAGCGAGCGATGCCTCGCGAGGGAAAGCAGCAGCAGGCGCGACACAGCATAGAGGCTGCGCGCAGCGTGGCCAGCGATGGCTGCGTGTTGCGTGGAGCTATGTGTTCCTTGTGCAGCGACCAGTCGTGCACAATATGGGACTTGGGCGCAAGCTCAAGTGCTCGTCGTGTTACGATTGAATCGTTTTGAATTTTAATTTGAGATTTTGATTTCGGAAATAATTTTAATTAATTTTAAAATTGATAATTTAAATTGTTTTCTCGGATTTTAATTTTGAATATTATAATTATTATAAATTTTATTTATACTAATTATTTTACTAAAATTAAACCTTGAATTAATTTAAATTCATTTAATTCAACTGAAAAATAAATTAAATAAATGGATTCAATTATAAATTTATGTGAGCTTTAAATTTTAATTAAATTTGTATGTTTCCAGTTAGACTAGAAATACATTTTTATGTTTAAAATTAGTGAAGCATATAAAGTTATTGGTTTAAGTGGGAGCAATTTTAGTCATAAACTCTTGATTAGGTCTACAAATCCTCTAAGGTTAAACAACTTGATTAGAATTAATAAGAACTTAATAATTGGTGGATTATTGGTGCCCTTGATTAATTGCTGCAAATATTTATATGATGCATACAATGTGTTTTTACACTAACCAACTATGTGGGCCATTCATGATAATGAATGGGTGAATGGTATATATTATATATATGTACTGTTTTGCAGGTTATGAAGTGACTAGTATGGCCCAAATAGGATAGAAAATATTGTCTGCGTAGCATTAATTTGAATGTAATTGGTCTAATTCACCAAATTTGTTTTTCAATTCAAATATGGTCTGTGTACCATCAAATAGTAGTAATTAGTTTAATTATAGCTGATCCTGTTTGAAGAAAATGGAGCCTCCCACGGTGAAATTCAAGATGAAGTTCCCAACCATTTTCAAGACGGACTTTGAAGTTGAAGCTTCAAGATGAAGTCGGGCCATACTAGATCACATTTATCTTATGCATTCTTTAAGTTATTTATTGTTTTTAAATATGTATTAAATATGCATGAGATCGAAGCTTGATTATGTTGCATGATTAAGGATTTTAGTTCACTTAAAATCTAACCAACATAGAAAGAGCCTTAAGTTCCAAACTTAAAAATTGAGTTAAAAGGTGTCATGCCAAATAACACTTACTTGGATAACCTTTACATCAATCTAGTAATAGATTACGCTCAGCGAGGTGTTACTTATTGATCCTAAAGGGGTAAGGTACACAAATAATTGTGAGTACATGTTAGTTTTGGTGAAACTCAACGATATAAGTAAGGAGTCCTTTTATGTCTTGCAAAATCGATAGGTTTACCTAATAAGTTCTTAGACGTACCTATCAACCAAGAGTAGTTTCTAGACTATTAGCAAAAGGCTTTTGCTTACCTAAAAGATTTTAGAATTGAGTCTAAATACATAATGTGCTTAATTCTTCAATGGGTTTTAGGATCTTGGAATCATTCTATTCACACCTGCCGGAACACATAACTTGAATAAAATGCTTAATGAACATTAAATTATGCATGTATGCTAGAATTTAAGTTTATTAAGAGAAACATTGAATGATTATTTATTTGTTTTTTCTTTTTCTATTGTAGTTTTACTATGGCAAACAACAATCAAAACATCATCATGGATTCTGAGCTTATGGTCAAGCTGAACCTAACAAATTTTCTTGAATGGGAAGCTAAGCTAGTTGAAATAGTCAGACTCAATGGACTTGAGTATGTACTGTTACATCCCATGCCAAGCTACTATGCCAGAGACATGACCCCTGAAAGATTTGCCGCCTGGGATGCGGATCTCAAAAAGGTTATGAGTCTCATGCTGAACAATATCCCTGATGAATGGGCTAGAAGGTTTGTAGCTTACGAACCTTTTACGCTCATCAAGAATCTGAGGGATATCTGTCGTGGAAGCACGGAGGACAGGGACCTGAACGTCCATGAGTTGATCGAATCAATGTCTGATCCGAAGGTTAGTTCTCCCAACAGTTGTTATAGGATGGAGGTCCAAGAAACACATGTTCAGCTCCTTCGCACTAGACAAAGGGTAGGCGTCCCACTAAGGTACCATGTGGATCTTATGCTTCCATATTTTGATCGCCTAAGTCTGCTAGGAACACCAATAAGCGAAAGGATGGGAGTCTCTATCTTGCTCAATTCACTGCACAGTGGGTTTGGTCGCTTCAAGCAACTATACCTAAGTGAACCAAGAGAAGAAACAGTTGCAGAATTTGTTCACCTTGTCAGAAAGGCTGAGATAATACTGGACTGTGAAGCCAAAGATTTACTCAAGGCTAAAGGGAGACCGTTTAAGAAAGGTGGAAAGTCCAAGGGCAATGCTAAATCAAAGTAGGACAAGTCCACATCAAGCTGTCTTTATTGTGATGGAATAGGCCATTACAAAAGAGAATGTCCAAAGCTAAAGGAAGATCAGAAGAACGGAACAGTCGTTCCATCTTCAGGTATTTTCGTTATAGACTGTATACTTGGTAATTCAACTTCTTGGGTATTAGATATAGGTTGTGGCTCACACTTATGTTCCAATCCACAGGGACTAAGAAGAAGTAGAAGGTTAAGCAAGGGTGAAGTCGACCTACGAGTGGGAAATGGAGCACGGATTTCTGCATTAGCTGTAGGAACTTATTATTTGTCGTTGCCCTCTGGGCTAGTTTTGGAACTGGAAGAGTGTTTCCATGTTCCAAGTCTTACTAAAAACATCATTTCTGTTTCTTGCTTAGATGCTAAGGGATTTTCCTTTTTAATAAAAGACAATAGTTGTTCGTTTTATTTTAAAGAGATGTTTTATGGATCTGCTAGATTAGTCAATGGACTTTATTTATTAGATCACGACAAAAGTTTATAACATAAATACCAAAAAGGCCAAAAAGGATGATTCAGATCTCACCTATCTGTGGCATTGTCGATTAGGCCATATTAACTTGAAACGCATAGAAAGACTTCAAAAGGAAGGAATTCTAGAACCATTTAACTTAGAGGATTATGGTAAGTGCGAATCATGTTTACTTGGAAAAATGACAAAGCAACCTTTCTCTAAAGTTGGAGAAAGAGCAACTGAACTATTGGGTTTAATCCATACAGATGTATGTGGACCAATGAGTACAAATACTAGGGGTGGTTTCAGCTACTTTATCACTTTCACTGATGACTTCAGTAGATATGGTTATGTCTACCTAATGAAGCATAAGTCTGAATCCTTTGACAAATTCAAGGAATTTCAGAGTGAAGTAGAGAATCAATTAGGCAAGAAGATTAAGGCACTGCGGTCTGATAGAGGCGATGAATATCTGAGCTATGAATTTGATGACCATCTGAAAGAATGTGGAATTCTATCAGAATTGACTCCTCCTGGAACACCACAATGGAACGGTGTGTCGGAACGGAGGAACAAAACCTTGCTAGACATGGTTAGATCAATGATGGGTCAGGCCGAACTTCCAATAGAATTTTGGGGACATGCACTAAATACAGCTGCACTCACTATAAATAGAGCTCCATCTAAAGCTGTTAAAAAGACTCCATATGAGTTATGGTTTGGAAAGCCTCCAAATGTGTCTTTTCTTAAGATTTGGGGATGTGAAGTATACGTCAAACGATTAATTTCAGACAAACTTCATCCAAAATCTGACAAATGTATCCTTGTGGGCTATCCAAAGGAAACAAAGGGGTATTACTTCTACAATACATCTGAGAACAAGGTGTTTGTTGCTCGAGATGGTATCTTTTTGGAAAAGAATCACATTTCCAAAATGACAAGTGGGAGAAAAGTAGACCTCGAAGAAATTCGAGTACAACAACAAACTCTAGAGAATGCTCAAGATGACATTCAGGATGAAACTCAGAGATCTTTAGAAGTATCTGGTGAGAATCATGGTCAATCTAGAAATGTAACCCCGCGTAGATCGCAGAGATATAGATCTCAACCGGAAAGGTACTTAGGTATTTTGACGAACGAGAGCTATGACGTTCTATTACTTGAAAGTGATGAACCTGCGACTTACAAACAAGCTATGACGAGCCCTAGCTCCAAGCAATGGCATGAAGCCATGCAATCTGAATTAGACTCCATGTCTGAAAACTAAGTATGGAATTTGGTCGATTCGCCAGATGGCTACCAAGCCATAGGAAGCAAATGGGTTTTCAAACTGAAAAAGGACAAGGATGGGAAACTTGAAGTTTTCAAAGCTAGATTGGTTGCAAAAGGTTACAGGCAAGTCCACGATGTGGATTACGATGAAACCTTTTCACCAGTCGCAATGCTAAAGTCTATTCGGATAATGTTAGCAATCGCTGCATATTACAATTACGAAATATGGCAGATGGATGTCAAAACCGCTTTCTTAAACGGCGTTTTAACAGAAACTGTGTTTATGACACATCCTGAGGGTTTTGAGGATCCAAAGAATGCTAAAAAGGTATGCAAGCTAAAGAAATCAATCTACGGATTGAAGCAGGCATCAAGGAGCTGGAATATACATTTTGATGAAGCAGTCAGTGACTTTGTTTTTATCAAGAACGCAGACGAATCTTGTGTATACAAGAAGGTCAGTGGGAGCAAAATTGCTTTTCTAGTATTATATGTCGACGACATATTACTTATCGGAAATGACATTCCTATGTTGAACTCTGTCAAGATTTGGCTTGGGAAATGTTTTTCGATGAAGGGTCTAGGAGAAGCACAGTACATATTGGGCATCAAGATTTACAGAGATAGATCTAAAAAGATGATTGGACTTAGTCAAAGCACTTATATCAATAAGGTGCTTGAAAGGTTCAAGATGGCAGACTCCAAGCGAGTCTACCTACCCATGTCTCATGGAATGACTCTAAGCAAGACTCAGTGCCCAAAAACACTTGATGAGCGTAGACGAATGAGAGGGATTCCATATGCATCATTGATTGGTTCAATAATGTATGCTATGATATGTACACACCCGGATGTTGCGTACGCACTCAGTGCTACGAGCAGATACCAGTAAGACCCAGGAGAGGCACATTGGACTGCTGCCAAGAATATTCTGAAGTACCTGAAAAGGCACAAAGATGACTTCCTGGTCTATGGTGGAGATGATGAATTAATTGTTAAAGGCTATACGGACGCAAGTTTCCAAACCGACAAAGATGATTTCAGATCACAGTCTGGGTTTGTCTTCTGCCTCAACGGAGGTGCAGTAAGCTGGAAATGTGCTAAGCAAAGCACCATTGCGGATTCTACAACTAAAGCGGAGTACATTGCTGCACATGAAGCAGCAAAGGAAGCTATATGGCTAAGGAAGTTCATAGGTGAACTTGGTGTAGTCCCCTCCATTAAAGGACCAATAGCCCTATATTGTGATAATAACGGAGCTATTGCACAGGCAAAGGAGCCTAGACACCACCAAAGAGTCAAGCATGTACTTCGTAGATTTCACCTTCTACGAGAGTTCGTTGAAAGAAAAGAAGTCGAGATAAGCAAGATTGGAACTGATGACAACATATCAGATCCATTGACTAAACCTCTGCCGCAGGCGAAGCACAACTCGCACACTGCAGCTATGGGAATCAAGCATATTGGAGAATAGCTTTGATGTCCTTGTTTAATGTTTTAAAGTTTTAGAGTTTAATACTTTGTAAAACATTATTGGTTAATCATTCACAATAAATGAATAGAATTCATTTTTCCATTTAATTTGTGGTTTATTAAATGATGAGTCCCTTCAATTTGACGATATATTCAAGATAGACTGTCAGAACCAGTCCTATGACTAAGAAATGTCTATCAAGTGAACTTGAATGTCAAAAGTTGAAAATGGTCCCTGGTCGGAGTTTTCTATAAAAATGGACGCATAGAAAACGTTAGACGACTAGAATGCAAGATGACTAGTAGTTATGTTTCTTGAACTATGTGGACATGGCAATGTCGTAATCATTTGCATAGATACTTACTTTGGGAAGACTAGTATCGGACAGACCTATGAAACTTTACTGTAAGAGATGAAAATCTGTCATAAGTAAATTTCATTAAAATTATTAGACACTAAATCCTCAATACCTGAGTGATTTGAGATTACTTGTTTGAGAACTGGTTGCTTTGACGTTGACCAACCGTCGCACCGTAAAAGGAGGCTATAAAGGCAACGCTCAGGTAATCACCTGTCAAACGAAGTCTAATCTCAAGATCGCAAGATTGGGATTGTCCTCCCATAAATCGGGATGAGATGCTTAAAAGTTGTACAAGGCCACTCGGAGAGCTAGAAAGTGTAAAATGTATGGCCGTGCTCGGATGAATCATAGGCTATGATTATCTGTTTATTTGATCAGTTGAACTCTGAAACCGAGAAACACCTCTGGACGTAATAAGGATGACAACTCTTACCTTATGTTCAAGAGCAAGCATCGAGCGACAAAGGAATTAGGAAATGCACACTTGTCCCTAAGGACAAGTGGGAGACTGAAGGAAATAATGCCCTTGGTCCAAATATGCATTTAATGTTAAGTCTAATAAATGCGGTTCAGTATTAATTAACAAGTTAATAATTCAGTGAGATCAAATGAGCTGAATGTCTAGCTAGAGGCCGCTTTAGTTCAAGTGGAATTAATGATATTAATCCACAACTTACTCTTGACTGAACCCGTAGGGTCACACAAATAGTACGTAAACGGATCAAGTATTTAATGGCATTAAATACTCCATCTATGGATATTCGGAATCGACGAATCTTGGTTTCAGTGGGAGCTGAGATCGTCATAAGAAAGAAATGAATACTCCAGAAACGATGATATTGCCGGAAACGGAAATATGGATCGTATCGGAAATATAAATATTATTCAAGTCATAGATGTTGCCGGAAACGGAAACATGGTACGTATCGGAAAATATTATTGGAAATGGAAATATTACCGGAAACGGAAATATTGTCAGAATCGGAAATATTATCGAAATCAGAAAATAATTCCGGAAACGGAAATATTAAATATTTGTTCGAAACGGAAATTAATTCCGAAATCGGAAATATTAAATATTGTTCGTATCGGAAATAAATTCCGGAATCGAGAATTTAATCGGAAGCGTATCGTACGAATTAGCATCGGACGAGGCCTGCCAGACGAAGGCCCAGCACGAAGCCGGACCATCACCCAGTAAGCAAACACGCAACAAACACACACCAAGCTCGACCAGGCCAGGCCCAGCCAAGCCTTGGCGCGCGCGCATAATGGGCTGCGGGGCTGTGCACCGTGTGTGGGCCGCGAGGCTTCCGCATGGGCGTGCGGCTCGTGCGTGCGTGAGTGTTTGTGAATCCTAAAGCTATCGGGATTCTACATATGATTAAATCCTAAATCTAAAAGGATAAATTAATTGATTTAGAGTTCTATTAGGATTCTAAGATTAATTAATTCGTATCCTACTAGGATTACAAGACCTTTTCCATAAATCTATAAATAGGTGCCTAGGGTCACATATTTACATCTAGAATTGAAGTATTCAAAGGTAAGATTTTCAAGAAAAATCAGTCACTCTCTTGCCTCATAATAGCCGAATTTCATACTACCTTAAGGGCGATTCTAGTTGGTCAAGCTTAAGGCGGATCCGGACGTGCTGTGGACTATCTACGGAGGGACGACACTTGGAGTCCTAAAGACTTGTTCTTGTTCGGTTCGGGCGCAGCTAGGGAGGGCACGCTACAAAGTGTATGCATCTGAATTATGCTAAATGATTATGTGTTAATAATATGTTTCCTGGCTTTATGGTTTTTCCGCATGATTTATGTTTATTCATACGTATCATAACCTAACAGTGGTATCAAGAGCCTCTTATTATTTTCATAATCTAAATTGCATGAACATGGTTAAATTTTAAAAATTTGCAAGGAATTAAAGGGGTGATTAGTTTTCGTAATTAATTGCAAATTGCGTTTATTTAATTATATGTACGCAGTTTTTCGGCAGAATATTCGTTACTCAACCAAATCGAGTGATTTTTATGTCAATTTCGCATGTAAAAGGCATTCTAAAATTTTGACAAAACTTGTATTTTTCGGCCGAACCCAGAATTCCCCAATTCGAAGCCTAACTATGACTTTTCGGAGGTTTGAGTTTTTCGAACGCAAAAGTTTGTAAATTTAAGATGTTAAATTGAATATTTGCGATTCTTGTTGATAAATCTTGAGTTTTTTATTGACCTACAGTATATAGTGGCCCGTCATTAAAAAGGACGCCCGTCCAAAACAAAGTGACGAGGCGTACCGTAGCAATCATAAGCCACTTACAAAATAGTGGCTCGTCATTGAAAAGGACGCCCGTCCAAAAGAAAGTGACGAGGCGTACCTTAGCAATCACAAGTCACTTACAAAATAGTGGCTCGTCATTAAAAAGGGCGCCCGTCCAAAAGAAAGTGACGAGGCGTACCTTAGCAATCACAAGTCACTTACAAAATAGTGGCTCGTCATTAAAAAGGACGCCCGTCCAAAAGAAAGTGACGAGGCGTACCTTAGCAAGCACAAGCCACTTACAAAATAGTGGCTCCTCATTAAAAAGGACGCACGTCCAAAAGAAAATGACGAGGCGTACCTTATCAAGCACAAGCCACTTACAAAATAAGCGGCTCGCCATTAAAAAGGACGCCCGTCCAAAAGAAAATGATGAGGTGTTCCATAGCAAACACAAGCCACTTACAAAATAAGCGGCTCGTCATTAAAAAGGACGCCCGTCCAAAAGAAAATGACGAGGCGTTCCATAAAAAACGCAAGCCACTTACAAAATAATGGCTCGTCACCACCAAAGGACACTCGTCACTAATTTTGGACGAGCAAATTTAATTCACAAAAAGGACGAATTGGGAAAAAAATTGATACTCACCTTCTCCTCCAACTCGGTCTTGGCCTTCTTCATCTTGGCCTTATAGATGTCGGCCATCCAGTCAGTCATGTTGCCCTTGCCAATATCCACCGCACACAGCTTGCTCATCCCTTCCTCTGCACACAAAAAGGAGTAATAGTTAGAAAAATATTAGAACAGAGTCGGGCGGCATATAATCTAACATTCTACCTTGGGTCATAGAATACCCTAAACCCACGGCAGCCAAAAATGCTTCATCTCGCAACTGGCTTATGTGCGGCAACCACTCGGCGGGCACATGAAAAGTCTTATCAGCAGTCAGATGGTGGGTGTTGGCCTTAAACAACACCATTATGTGATCCCACTCGTCCGCGGTGAGGGGTGGGAGAGCCTCGTCATGCTCCATGAAGTTTGCCGTGCGGCTCCAGCGGCTCATTCTATCGTACATCTCCTCGTCGTCAGTATGAAACACGACCCATCTCTTCCTCCACTTGTGCCATTTGCTGAGCTTACCCACCACAGTTTGGTAGGTGCCTCGGCTGCTGAGGTTAAACCATCCCTCGGCGGCCTTGGGAGAGCGGGAGATAGAGACCAAATGCAAGAAAGCATTGAAAAACGGCTGCACATTGTTCAGCGCGCATTTGGCTATGTAGCCGAAGATG
Organism: Spinacia oleracea; assembly: GCF_020520425.1. Taxonomy (NCBI): domain Eukaryota; kingdom Viridiplantae; phylum Streptophyta; class Magnoliopsida; order Caryophyllales; family Amaranthaceae; genus Spinacia; species Spinacia oleracea. The sequence goes on along the minus strand of NC_079490.1, from coordinate 65,093,301 downwards.
TCCGCCCAGGAATTTGGGGTCAGTTGAGCCACCCCAATATTGAACCCATCTAACACCTCCACAACAAATGGATGTGGGGGGAACCTCATGCCTAGTTTAATGGTGGCAGTATAGACGGGAAACTCTCCGTCGGCTAGCAGGCTGACTGTCAAGTCCATGCCAGCCGGCACCCGCATCTCGTACCCCTCACCAACGTAGAGGCCGTCTCTCATTTCGGCCCCTTTCTTCTCCAGCCATCTCATTCAGCCGACGTCCGGATGAATCTCCGAAGGAAGAAGTTGAGCTTCTTCTCGGCCCCTCGGCCTAACCATTGTTTCAGCAGCCTCCGTCTCCTCGACAACCAAGGGCAGTAAAGCTACGCTCGACTCCCCGACTGCCCGGCTCGCTGTATGCTCGGACGAGCTTGTCGTTTGTTCCCCTTCAGTCTCAGCATATTCGTCGATCTCTTGAAAGAGGTCGGCATACTCGTTGTCTACTGTCGGGTCGGTAGAAGAATAGCTCTCCATAGGAGGTGTAGCTGGCCCCTCTCGCAAACGCAGACGAGTAGGGTCTGCCGTCTGCTTTGTTCTTGCCATGCTCTTTGCATAGTGAACAGGGCACGGCTTAGGGGTGACTAACAATGAACAAAAAGCTGTGACTAGGCGTCCGCCCCGACAAAGGACTAGCGGCGTAAATGCCTCATTCAAACCCTAAAAATCTTTACCTAATACTAGGGTGCCGACTACCAACGGGGATAAAAATGACGAAGATATGACAAAAAAACATGTAAGAAAGGTGAAAACTAACCTTGAAAGATCTGAGAAGTAACTGGTGAAGAACAGGTTGAGTCTCACGAAGAACAAGTTGAATCTGATGAAGAACAGGTTGAGTCTCACGGCGGCCGAAAATTGCCTGCTAGTGGTGGAAATACGCCGGAAATCGCCTGTCTTGAGCTCTGTGAAAATGAAACGTAAAAAATGAAAATTTACCCCCCCTATATATAGAGAGGGGCAAAAAAGAGAAAAAGTGACACTTGTCACTATCTCAACACTTGTCCCAAAAATGCACCTGAATATCAAAGGTCAAGAAGCGATATCCGAAAGATTGTTTTCAGAAATGCCCTTCTTGAGGGGCAAATATTGTGGGCAAAATTACCATGCCAACGTGTACCAATAAAGTTACGACACTTGGCACGTATTACGCCCCGTAAGCAAACCATACGACTTCTATTCTGATGTATAAATACCTATCTAAATAACTACGAAGTATACGTACCAGTATTCATGTACGTATAAATGTATGTATTCTCGTCTATACATAAGTGGTATACATGGCCAGTACCGTATGATGGCACAAAAGCCCAAGCAGCCCATTTATGACCTAAGAAGCCAGAGAACTGCCAAAGGAAAGGACACTTGTCCTCCCCTCCTACTTCAGCCAATCATGTGAGGGAATGTTAGGTCATTCCCCAAATAACCTATTACTATATAAAGCCCCATTTTCCAAGAAAAAAGGGTCACAATCACAACACAATCAAGGACATTTACTGCTCTGCCTTCTCTCTACTTATTCTCTATAAAAACGCATCCTTGCTTAAACATCGGCTACCGGAAACCTCCAACTCTAGCTTACCGGAAAAACCCCACAACAGGTGTCATCTTCAAGAAGAGCAAAGATATTATTTATTTTCCTTGCTGTTAAAAATTAAGCTTCATGATCATCATTATCATTTTTCAATACCTCTCTGCATTTCAATCAAAAACAACTAAGTTGATTAAATAGAAGAAAAAACCCCCCACCTCTGTTCCACAAATTCGTACACCTTACGTTCATATTTTGGCCATAATTCCTTCTTAAAAGTTGTAGACCTTGAAAAGATAATCAGATTAGTCTCAAAAATCACTCAATTTGGAGCATTATTCCAAGAGATAATCCCTTCCGAAACTAACTGTTGCTGCTGTTGTTGTAATGTCAGCACCAGCTCCTATTTCTATTATTTCAAAAACCTTCTGATCATTTTGAGCTTTCGTTCTCTGAATAAGAAGTGTAAATCTCTTCAACCTGGTGAATTTAGGCTCAAATATTACTCAATTTGGAATTATATGCTAGGAGTTATGCTTCGAAGAAATTTGTTGTTGTTGTTGCCTTATTCCTTTTGCCTTTTCGGGTTTGGGTTAAGCTTAAACAAGTTGGGTTGATTTATGAATGTGAGTTTTTAAAATATTATTTGAAGAATGATCCTGGAGTTATATAGATATGAAGATCTTGTATTATGGAAGTTGGTGTATGATTGTTGGATTTGAGTTAAGGAGTATGAAAACAAGACTATCAATTGAGGTAACTTTTATGTTTAGCAATATTACTTGTGCCCTTGTGTGTGTTTTAATCTGTTTGATATATGATCATATATCCATGGCTATGAATATCATGAATTGTATTTATATTGGATGATTGTTTAATTTGATTGATATTGTGAAATTGTTTGTGGAATTGTTCGGAAATAATTTGTGTGTTGAAATAGATTTTGAAATTATATTGTAAACTAAAAATATGATTCTTATTTGTTTTGTTGGCATTGGAATATGAACGGATATGGAAAAGTGAGCAAGATTACAGGTAGAGGAAAGATACAGAAATTGAAGCTAAGACCGGAACGGTCGATTTTGTGTGATAATTTGTGTTCTATGATAAGTTACGTTTGTTTCCAAAGCCTGTTCTTGCCACTGATTTGTGAAGGGAATGATCAATGCTAGCTATACGTTTTCAAATACAACAAAAGTCTATTTCTGAACAATTGCCAAGTTGTGTTTCGAAAACTCTTTTGATCAAATGGTTTCGGAAATAAAACATTTTTACGGGCTGAAGTAAAGGTTACGAGTTTTCAACTCATTTTGGAATTTTTGTTTTTCTATGTCTTCTCTTTGTAAGCAGGTTGTGTGGAAGTTCAAATGGGATTCAAATGGAGCTTGATTTGTATTTAAAGGATTCAAATTATATGTTATATATTAAGGTTGTAGTCATTTAGTATATAAATTGTTGTAAGTTTAATTGTGAGGTGAAAGGTTTAATATTTATTCAAGGACTATTAATTTGAGTTATTTAAGGTTATTTTGTGGGCCCATAACCCACAGGTCCAGGATCGAGCTTAATTAAGATTAAGGTTATTATTTTTCCGCTGCATGTTAAAGGTTAATTGTGATCATTAAAGGTTAAGTGTTCTTTATTATCAGCTCGAAAGAGCGGGCTGTTTCATACCCTGTTTCAAAATCCTGGATACGCCACTGCTCCCACCTACCACGATTCACGAAATCCACAACTACTCTCCATAACAAACTGCTCGCGAGAATTAAATGTTGCTCCTCATTGGATCACTCAATCTTCAGCGCAAGCGAATCCCTTGTTCATCTATCTTCAACTGTTATGAATTAAGGACCCTATTGGGCTTGAATGTTGATTTATATGACAAATTGATGTTGTAATAATAAGAAATAATTAAAGAAATTAAAACACACAGAAAGATTTAAGGTGGTTCACTCTCCGGAAAGATTTAAAGATTACTTTTTACTAATCAATCTTTTTTCAACATACTGTAATATTTTGAAATTTCATTCCTCGACAGATCGGGGAATTATCCAGTTGAAGTGGTCTTGGACTCGGGCCTGTCAGTCGATTTTACACATGAGTATTCTGTGATGCTCTCGTCCGATCAGGCGGCCTCCCCCGTCGGCCCTCGGGAAAGAAAGGCTTCTATGGCTCGTTTTTCCTTTCCTCAAAACGTACTTCTAGACTTCAAATCTGCATAAAACATAACTCAAAAAGTAGTGAAAAGAACTCATTAATATTTCATCTTGCCAGTGAATAAAAACAAAGTAACAACAAAATGATCTAAAATGTAAAGCGATAAATAAAAGGATTTGTATATAGTACAAAGTAAACACGTGTCCTACATAGGTTAATTCATAACCCGTTTATCAAATATTTTCACAACGCCTAAAATTTTCAAAAATCCCGCTTTATACACTCCCACCTACCACGATTCACCAAATCCACAACTACTCTCCATAACAAACTGCTCGCGAGAATTAAATGTTGCTCCTCATTGGATCACTCAATCTTCAGCACAAGCGAATCCCTGGTTCGTCTATCTTCAACTATTTAGAAATCCCTATGAGCCTAGTTTTCTTTCATCCCTCAAAAGAATATGTCAATAAATGAAAATCTGAATTGATATAGTTTTTCCAATTCAATTTTCCAAACAAATTCGAAATCGCAGGAGAAATCTAAATGTTGCACTACTACAAAAATGGGCAAAGAGACCCGTCCAAAATGGCATAAGAGACCCCATTTGAGGGGGTCTCTAGATGGGGGGGTCTCTTTTATAAAGAGACCCCCCATATATAGGGGGTCTCTTTGTTAAAAACAAGAGACCCATTATTTAAGAAAAGGGGTCTTTATGTTAACCATACAAAAAAATAATATAGAAGGGGAAGAGACCCCTTATAAGAGATATGGGGTCTGTTTTAATAAAAATTCAGACCCTATATTAGAGATATGGGGTCTCTTTGATTTTTTGAATATTATTTTATCCAACAAACTGAGACCCCATATGTAAGATAAGGGGTATCTTTGATTTTTTTTTGATATTTTTATAATTCACAAATTTAGACCCCATATTTTAGATATGGGGTCTCTTTCAGTTAATTTTTTTTAAAAAAAAATTCAGCAAAAGCGGGCATTAAACCCGCTGCTTCACGACTACATTTATGAAGAAATAATTTCGTAATAATCCAATTGTAATCTCCATAAAGGCAAGAGGTTTACCTCAATTATAATTTCTACAAACGTAGGATTTTTACATCGTAATTTCGGAAAGTGTAAAAGCAGCAAATAATGTTACAAACATCGTAATTTCCAAAAGTGTAAAAACAACAAAATAATGTTACAGAGTCTATTATTCACCAAGTACCAATAATTGGAATAAAAAACTCATGGAGCTATTTCCATACTATCATCACCGTTTTCTTCATCTGCTTCTTGCTTGAGTAAATGCTCGACCCACATATCTCGAATAAAAAAAATCATGCAAACCATATCCTGAACCGACTACATCTATGTTACTTGACCATTTTAATTTAAACAAAGTACAACAATCATGTTCCAGTATAGGAGTACAATAAAGCAGTCAACAGTATTAAAATACTTCAAATTAACTTTAAAACAAATAAAACTTCCTGAGAATAACCAGGTTTACCCAAATGTTGTCTAGTAGTCTAGAAAATGCAACTCACAACAATCAGTTTGCATATGTTTCCCTTCTAAATGAAGATTACTATTATTATAAAGAAGCCCAGGAAGTTTGCAATATGAACTACTATTTCATAAATTGTCAGCCGAGTTATCTGCTAATATCCAACGAAACAATCATACTTTACCCCACCAAAATGCAAAACCGAACTAAATCATAAAATTCAGAGAACAAGACAACAAGCGAGCGTACCCTGGTACACATACTCCTGTATCCACAGACCTTGAAAAAGATTGGTTTGATAAAAAGATATGACAACAAAATACAATCTAATCAGTGTTTCAGAACCACCTCTTGTTGCTTCATGCTCTCATTGCATACTCAAGAAGATTAATACACTCTAGTTTCATCCTAGTCTTTCTTTTTATGTTTTTCTCGAAAAGGCGAAATTAAGACTAGACCTTGTAAAACTGACTCGTATCCAATAATGTTGTTCAATAATTAGTCCCTGTTTAATTCACCTTATCTCATGAAAAATTAAGTTCAGATCAGATCAGGAGAAATAAGGTGAACTAAACGGGGCCTTACTTTCCTACAAGAAACTGATGCGATCCAAACAATATGTTCGCTACCTCATGTTAAAGGTTGATCAATAAACAAATCTAATCACTTGTGTTTGAAGATTGAACATTTTTAACCCAATTCCTGTGCACTTCCCCTTTCCTTTTGGCTTTAGAACCTTTTTATTTACAACAAACGAATGATTTTTCTTCCTTTCAGTAATTTTTGGTAAAGTAAAAAGGTTCAAGATCGATCTTGTTAGAGCATAACAGTTTGACAGTACTCGAGTTTCATTGGCACTTCTCTTATTTTAGATATTTTGGGCGTGCAATTTGGGCATAATAATGCATAAACAGATCATACATCATTTTTTTCAGCCACAATCTGAAAGCATTCTGTAATATTTAATTCACTGAAAAGTGAAAACAAAACCGAAAGAATGCAAGATTCATATCAACTTACCTGCTGCACTAATACATCATTTCTTCAAAATAATAAGGATCAAAACAGAGGTCTGGCGTCCGATATCTGCAAGACAGTTTTATGATCACTGTGAGAGTGAGGATTCTACAACTAATCATAGTAACTTTGTTTCAAGAAATGCTCTGTATGTGTAGTTTAGTGGCAAGAAAATACAAATAATACTCTGTACATGTAATATTAGATGAAATGCAAAGAAAATAAATGTGTTTAATCAACAAAGATTATGTAGTCAGAAAAGCAGCAAAATGCATATTATATGTTCAACATTTCTTCAGTAATCCACCATGGTCCATGCTCATGTCAGCACGAGATTACATGAGACTGGAATCCTTGATGTGCATTTTCCATGAGAGGGATATCTGATATGACCCTCCGACATTGTGAATTTGTGACATCTGAATATCTGATATGACCCTACAACCATTCCATGATTCCATCAAAGGTTTCTGTCAAGTTCTTCTTAACAGTAATAAGAGACGTCCCAATACAAGAAAATTACAGTCTTTTCACTCAATTTCTTCGAACTGACCTTCATCAAATTAAATGTGGTCTATTATTAACCATTAACCATTAACCATTAACCATTCACCCACAGTATAGAGTTCTAGACACTAATCTACCCGAGTTCATGTGTCAATCACTAAACACAATTAAAATCCGTAATAATTATTACATTCTTGACTAAGTTTTCCCTCCGTACACTGAGTAGAAAATCATGATATACAGTAAAGCTTACCATAAATTCATTGATTAATGATTCTCTCTCTCTCTCTCTGTATGGAACTAATAGAAGGGGTAAGACATGAGTATGACGAGGATAAACTCAATAAACTACAAAGTGGAGTTTCACCTATCAATTTAACTTTTGGTTGCAAATAAGAACAACTACTACCTCATATGAAGTTATGAACCCCCAACTAAAGGCACTAACTAATCAAGGAACCCTTCAAATATATGCAACCTTAATGAGATCCGATTTCGGTCATACTCGGGTGATGAATCATTCAACCCAATTAAAATCCATAATAATTATTACATTCTTGACTAACTAATCATCAGTATTAGCAAAAAAAATTTCAGATTTGATGAGTTCAGGTTAAGCCAATTTGGATAGGATAATCAGGTACTTATATATCAACCAGTAAAGAGGTGGTTTCCTATAGCCCTACACTTATCTTGACATGTCCTACATCCTTACATAAAAATATTTTCTACACTCAAATAATGGAACCATTCAATTACAAGCAAGGTTATAATACATACACAAATTAAGTATTAGAATATGCATAATCAAACAGAAAATAAGCGAATGTACTTAACTCGTATGAACCTTTAAAAAATTCTGTAGCAATGATTGCTGAATTCAATAAGAATGACAACTGATTCGTTCCTTCATATACCTCCCCCGCCATGATTTGGATAATCTCAACCTTAATTTCATGAAGAACATTTAAACACAAATTGCAAATATAAACTATGGTATAACACTAGAAATTAGAGGACCTAATGAAAAATTCAATCCAAATCGAAAAATTTAGATGGTAAAATAAATTGTTTCAATTAAGCGAGACATCGGGAAGATGATCGAGATCTTTGGAGACGAAAAACTTACTCGGATGATTTAGGTTTATCAGCCATTGTAGTTTAATGAGTGCAGAGGAAACGGTAGAGCGAGGAGAGAGATTGGCGACGAGTTGAGGTCAGATCTGATTGTGTTCAAAGAAAACTCGAGCGATGGCTGGCCATTTCATGGAGCAAAGAGGAAGAGAAAATAGTTAATTACCGACGAGTGAGAATTGCTAAGGAAATCCTCATGAACAGCTTTGTGGTGGCCGGCAAAGGAGAAAATCCAGGGAAGAAGAAGAAGCAAAAACGAAAGCTAGGGTGAAATTTTGTGGAAATTTTGCGCCAGGAATGAAAAAAGAGACCCGTTATGTTAAATGACGGTCTTTTGTTATTTTACTTTTATTTTTTAGGAGAGGTGGTGGGTCCCTGATATATAAGAGACCCGTTAATTAACATAACGGGTCTGTTGTTTCTTTTGTTTTATTTTGTGCCGAAAATAAAGATTCTATTTATGCACTAGAGACCCGTTAAATTAGATAACGGGTCTCTTATTTTTTTCTAAGTGGAACATTTGATATATAAGAGAGCCGTTATCTATAATAATGGATCTCTTACATTAAAGAGAGCCGTTATGTCGACCAAGGGGTCTTTTCTAAAGGGTCTCTTTGCCCATTTTTGTAGTAGTGTTGGTGGGGTTTTGGATGCACCGTTGTTTGAGTTGTTCCAGTAATCCGTTCAAAATCTATGACAAGCAATTCTACTAGGTGACGCTTTTTTTTTTTACGGAATTAATTTTTATTTAGATTTATAATATTGTCCAGACAATTCAACAAATTATTTTTCAGCTTATTATAGCCACAAGGGTTACGGAGTAAGTTTTAGCCTCCATTGTTATTGTTTTTTATATATTTTTAATATTCTCGTTTATTTATTTTTATGTGCATTTATGTACTTCTTCACAGAAAAATCAGAGCTTATTTGGAAAATATTGTAATTGTTCAATGAGTAATCAGATGTTTGGTTGGAAATATTATTCTAGAGTAGGATACTTTTGAAGTTTTGAGAGTGGATGGTGTTGTGGGAAAAATTACCGCCACTTGGACCACTCAAAATGCGACACGTGGCCTATATTTTACACAATATGCTATCCTAAGAGGATCGGGATTTCCTCCATGTTTCTTACATAGGCAAGACAAACTTGGCACTTGGAGATGAATCTTGTCCATACACATGGCCCCAGGTTCTCAAGACTCGGATGAACATGATTGGGGGCATTCTACCAAAATTGTTTTTTTACACAATGGCCCAAAAATTCCATTTATGTCATCTTATCAATATGGTGACTCAAGGCAAAGGACACATGACCTCTCCTCAAGACTCAATCAATCATATTTCAGGATTCCTAGGTTATTCCTTTGAATACCTAGTAATATATAAGGCTCCAAGTCCCAAGGGACAAGGACCATTCAATTACAGACAACGACCACCTTCAATATTGTGCTCTGCCTTCTCTCTACTTTGTCTCTCTAAATAGGCTTACTAACTTAGGCATTACAGGGAATATTTTGAGAAGAATATTCTTGTTTTGCAGGTAGGACAGAAGATCGTGCTATGCTGAGCCAAATACCTCCTCGACATCATCTCATTGGAAAAATTCCACTACATTTGGCACCGTCTGTAGGGAGGTACGGTAGCATAGAAGATACGCGACCTTAGAGTGAAGTGGAGCGCCGAGTTCGGGAGGGACGTCCACCCTAAGATATGGACATACAAACTGAAAATCAGTTGGCCCCCGTCAAGAGAGTCATGAGGAAGGCAACCCAAAATTTTGCAGCAGGTCATACCTCTCGTCAACCACCTGACTTAGAGGTGTCAAGTGAAGAAGATGAGCAGGCGAACCAACCGCCGCCCAACGGTCATCAAGACCCCCAGGCAGAAGTAGTGTTGGATGAGAATTCAGTCCTACTCGTCTCTGTAGGGGCACTGCGACAGATTTTGGACAAGATAGGCAAGACTGTCAATGCTAAGGTTCAGAGGAACATATTGATTCTTAATGCGAGTATTGCCAATACTCGGGAGTGGGAGGCAGAAACTACGCCGATATTTTCTCTGCGCTCCCCAAATGTCTGGATAGAGGCGAAAACTCCAGAAAGGCCAAGGAAGATGCGAGGCAACGTTTACCGTGGAACCATGCCAAAACAAGTTCGTGAAGGAATATGTCATTCACCAAAGGTGCAATACTAAGGTTCAGATTAATTACGAATAATTAATTCAGTAAGATCAAGTGATCGGAAAAACATACTCTTAACTAAACCTACAAGGTCACACAATGACATAAAATATATTGCCGGATTAAATGAATCGGAAATCCATTTAATATCTTTATGGAAAGTTCTTTCGGGAAATATAATTATATGATAAGACATTCGATCGGAATCGTATATCTACTCGACATATAATTAATTGAACTAGTGTGTTGCCCGACGATGCCCCGGTTGCTACATTGAATAGTTAAAATTTTATAATTTTCTTGAATTCTATAGAGTGAAAACATTCATTAACTTCATGAACTACAGAGACACGCTACGCCATTTTTTATATATATATGAAGCTATGAGAAGTGAAATCTTATAGTTGATGCTTATGAGACTTATGACATCATGTTTTTTAATGGTTGTCATAATTCTTTAGTTGTTAATTTTTTTATCCAAAATAGTCCATAGAAATTAAAAAGTCACATAAACATTTAGTTGTTTTAGATTTCATCTTAACATTTATTTATAAATTAATGTGAAGTGATAAACCACAATTGGTGGTTGGTTAAGATGGTAATGAGAGTTATCATCCATACGTGAGGTTTGGTGCTCGAATCTCATTGTATTGATTTTCTTTTGTCCTTGTCATGACATGACATAACAGTTGGTGAGTGGATGATGTGGCGTAATGGGGAGAGTACTACGTGGCATGTAGACGTTTTTCACAATGCCTTTTGATATATTAGTATAGATTTTGTCCTACTGGTTGTTTATGATTATTATGTGGTTTTAGGATTTAAGTTTTTTTATAATTTTTAATTATAAACCCTAATTCCAAAACCCTAAATTAATGTTTTTTATTATAGAAAATTAATTTTATTAATTGGTTAGATCTAAAAATTTGTTAATCCAAGTAGGGGAATATGATATCATGTTTAAATAATTCATTTAAAATTTCAAGGAGTAAAATTTGTGAATGGATTCGTTAATTTTAATCGTTTCCCTAAACCAAATTTGATAAAAATCTGAAATTTTAATGTTTAGAATGATTTAAATATTTGGATTGGTTTACATAAAGTATTCAAATTTTCGTGGATAATAATCGTTCGTTAAATTTGAATAATAGCCTAGATTTATAAATTTCACAAAGTTCGCTTTAATTATTTTTCGTAATTTAAAACGATTGGAATTTTAGTAGTTATGAAAAAATTAGAAACGTGCAATTTCATTTTGTATATCATCAAAATTAGATTCGATGGACGAGAAATCCCCATAGATGGCTGATGTGCGTGTGCTATGCGAGATGAAGGAGCAGGCACGACGACACATGGGCACGCCAATGGGCGCTGGCCTGTTGACGTGTGCTATGCTTGCTAGCAACGCTGGGGGAGGAACGTGGCACAACTGCCAAGCAGCGATGCGACATCCCAAGCGAGGCAGCCAGCGCGAGTGATGGAGGGCGAAGCAAGAGCAGCGAAGAGAACATGCTCGTGCATGAGGGGCTTGGCTTGCCTTGTGCACTGCTGCTCTGTTGCGCAAGTATGGGCCTTGCGGCCTGCGCCTTACGCGACGGATCCGTTGCACTAGGGAGAAATGGGCTAGGCGCAAGGCAAGCCCATGATGCATTCTTTTGTGTTATGTTTGCTTAGATTTATTTCAAGGCCCAATTTTTCGGCTTATTTTTGCACGTATGGGGCTAATATTGGATTTTTTTAATATTTTATTTTATTTGACTTGGGCTGTATTGGGCCGTTAGTATAGTTATTTAAAGGAAATATTTGTATTTACTACCTTAAAAATACACCAATTTTGTATTTGCTACCATATGAAAAATTTATTTAAATTACTACCTTAAACTTCCAATTTTTTTTTCTACCACTTTACAGTTCTCTCATTTTAAAACTAAGATATCTCTTTCATTTCTTAATTGTTTAATGTGATTCAAAGTTCATTATTCTCCTTCCTCTATAGGGATTTCATTGAGAACGATATTTCAAAACAATTCGTTTGATAATTCATATATATTTTAAACTTTTACAAATAATATTTAATTCGTTTTCTCCATGTCGTCCCCTGCCATGGGAATCTGATTGTAGCCTGCGTACCAGTCCATAAAAGAGAGTAAGGCATGGTTTGTTGTGTTGTCGACCAGAATTTCCAACTTATCAAGTGTGTGATCGACTAAGTTTGACTTGATCTTTTCAACCCCCCCCCCCCCCCCCCCCCCCAAAAGGAGAGCCAAATCCCAGGTTCACGCAAATGACGTAATTAAATTTGAACATAGAAAAATCAAAGTTCAAGGTATAAGAAACTGCGCAAAATACCCCTATGGCTTTCAAATATTGAACTTCGCCAGAGTGGCCACCAAACATTTTAAGTTTCCAGTTTGGAAAGAACAAAGTTGACTCTTTTGTATAAGGCATTGAATCTTGAAAAAAAATGTGTCAGATTCGGGTACAGCAACGAACCGCTTATTTTTGCAAGATTTAGAAGTACATTTAAGTACAAGACAAGGATCATTTTCGGGAAATACTTAATATGGCATTAGATTAGATCATGCATTTTAGAACATTGAAATTGCTACTTGTATGTGGTCAACTGGTCATTTTGCTTTAAAGTTAATTAAGGAAACCTAAGGTCGGTTTGTCCAAAAATTATTTTTGTTAAAGCGTGATGTAACCTTTTGTATATTGTTGTATTTAGCATGTTAGGTGATGAAAGCGATAAACATGTAAAGCATCATCACAAATATTAAGAATTATCGAAATGCGTACAAAACAACATCGCCTTGAAAAGACGAGTAAAGAGTGCGATATTCAAATTGCAATATTAAAGTGCGGAATTGAAAGTGCATGCGATATTGAAAGTGCAATTTTGAAATGACGGTATTGAAATTGTATTATTGTATTTTAAATCCGAACGCCAAGCAACTACTTAATAATACGTGTGCCCAACACGGATTAAATTCTCTAGAAAATTTTAACTTTAGATGAGTTGGTCATCTTGAAGCATCATTGATTTTGAATATAGACTTGAACTTGAATATTAAAATTAGGAGATTTGACCTTTAAGGATTAGACATTTCCAGGTTAAAAGGCCTCACCATTAAAATGCTCTATGACTTGAAATTGATTCTAGTTTAAAGAGTAGTTGATCTCATTTAAACATCATTGAATATTGAAGATAGAAATTGAAATGCTCATGTGTTCTAGTTTGTAAAAGGATTGGCACTTTCTCAAACATCTTTGAACTTGTATAAAATTGAGGTTTTGATGTGGGCTTGGCATACGTCTACAAGGAGGCCCAAGAGAGGGGTAACCTGAGTCTAGCCCACCTGCCTATGGCACGTGGGTTCAAGGGCTGAATGATGGCCCAAGCCTCCTTCCTTAAGCAGTAAAAGGACGTTAAAACCCACTTGATTCATGGCCAGGCCCAAAACCAAAGGGACCATCAGGCCTTATTCCATACTCTCACCCCTGGACACGTGTTCCAATTCCTAACAGGCATCACATCTTACAGCTAGGGTTATGGGATCAATTGCCAAGGAACCCTAGCCCTATAAATAGTTCAGATCCCAAGGTAAAAGGGATTTCAATTCATTCCCACCTACCTAAAACTATCTTTGCTCTGCCTTCTCTCTTAAATTACTTCTCTCTCTAGCTTATACTTACTTAGGCATCGGAGGGAATATTCCCCCGGGAATATTTTTTTTTTACAGGTTGCCAGAGGATCGTGCCAGCTCATACTTGATACCTCCGAGGAACGCGTGATACGTCATCACCGTAAAAGATCCCATAACATTTGGCGCCGTCTGTGGGGAGGTATAGTATCATGGCTGAACAAGCAATCTGAGGAAAGCGCATAAGGAGCACGGTCTGCTATCAACAAAGGGCAGCCCCTGTTAGAGGCAAGGCTTACAAGCATTGTGACGCCTCAGCAAGCCGTCCAGCCTCCGCGAGATCCCTGCGGCACCTGTTGCATGGTCTCCATCAGAACATCACGGATGAATGGCAAGAAAGACTTCAGCACATCCTCCAGGAAGAAATCACCAAGTCCTTCAGTGAAACCAACCCAATGCAAGGAAGCGGCAAGACGGTGGAGTCGGTTGCAGATGGACGTGGCCCACCCATGGAAAGACGACCTCTGAAGGAGGAAAGTCACCATGTAAGAGAAGAACGTCCAGGACGGCGGACGAGCCTGGCACCACGAAGGCCAACTTACAAGCCTCAGGATCGTCACTTCACAAGTAGGCCCACCATGACCTCTAGAAGACCGCAAGCAAACCTCACCCGAAAAGAAACTAGTCGAGACAATGAAGTAAGAAGAAAATGAAAGAAGCTGCCAACGGGAAACCTGTTTGTCTACAATACGGACCTTGAAGATATTCTCCTAGCTGAGGGACAGAATCTGGGAATAGAATATTGGTCCCCGAAAAGGCCGCCTGCATCGAAACAGAACACCCCGTTCTGTGCCTTTCACAAGGAGGACGGGCATGACACCCAAAGCTGTCGGATGCTACAGAAGATATTGGATGGCTACGTGGCTAGAGGATACCTACATCAGTATCTATGTTTAAAAGATGCAAATAAAGCCAGCAAGATAACAGGCCAGGAGTCGTGTGCCTCTCCCATTTCTGACAACGGCGACAGTTATTCAGACGAAGGATTCATAGCAGTAATATTAGGAGGGATCGCGGCAGGAGCACCGTCTAGAGAAGGACGGCAATTCAGTTTGTCTTATCTCTGCACCAAGAAAATGGATTTACCCCATGTAGAAATTTCCAAAGACGATTACCGCAAGGCGGCCGCACCATATGATGATGACCCTTTGGTCTTAGAAATTAATGTGGCCAATCGTAGAGTGAAAAGAGTGTTAGTAGACACAGGGAGCTCGTCCGACATAATGAGTTTGCAATGCCTACAGAAGTTGAAGCATGACCCTGGAACGATAGAAAAAGTATCCAAGCCCCTTGTAGGCTTCGGGGGAAGTGTCGTCCGTCCGATTGGCTCCATCCTGCTTCCCGTCTCCATTGGCACACCTCCAGTAACTAAAGAAGGTCCCGTCCGATTCAAAATTGTGGCGAGCCTCACCTCCTTTAACATCATACTAGGCCGCCCAGCCCTCAATGATCTAAAGGCAATGATTGTCCCCCACTTACTGTTGGTTAAATTTGTGGGAAGCAATGGTGGCATTGGAGCCCTCTACGGAAACCAACAATTGGCCAGAGATTGCTACCTATCTACGTTGGAACCGGCAGCTTGGGGAGCGTCTCCGAAAAAGAGTGAACAGTTGAAACCTCAGAAAAAAGAGCGAAGACTCAAAGAGATGCCCATGGCTCATAGTGCGGACAGACGACCCGAGCCAGTGGGAGCACACTATGATATAGTCCTAGACATAGAAGATCCATCTCGAACTGTTCCTATTGGAATTCCACCTGACGATCCCATGGCAGCGACACTGGCAAAACTACTGAGAGAATACAAAGAAATATTTGCCTTCACAGTGGAAGAAATGCCAGGTATTGATCCAGCAGTAGCAGTGCACAAATTCAATGTAGATAGTGCCATAAAACCAGTACAACAGAAGAAAAGGAATCATGGAGAGGCAAGAAACTTAGCCGCTGCCGCTGAGGTGCAAAAATTAATGGACGCTGGCTTTATACGCCCATGCCAGTACCCGGACTAGGTGGCCAATGTAGTGCTAGTGCCCAAGCCCAATAGGACGTGGAGAATGTGTGTCGATAATACAGATCTAAACAAGTCCTACCCCAAGGATAGCTTTCCATTACCAAAAATAGATCGCCTTGTCGACTCGACGGCAGGGCATGCCATGATGAGCTTTATGGACGCCTATTCTGGATTTCATCAAATCCCCTTGTGGCCTGAAGATCAGGAGAAAACATCGTTTGTCACAGAGCAGGGTTTGTACCGTTACAAGGTGATGTCGTTCGGCCTAAAGAATGCACCAGCCACTTTCCAACGCTTAGTGAACACAGTTTTTGCAAAGGAGCTTTGAAGGAATATAGAAGCCTATATTGATGACATGATTGTAAAAAGCAAACAGCGGGCAGACCACCTCGGGGACTTGCGGGAGATCTTTGAGACCCTTAGACCGTACCAAATGAGATTCAATCCCGAGAAATGCATTTTTGGAGTCACTTCCGGCAAGTTTCTCGGTTTTCTAATTGACGAAAGGGGCATTGACGCAAACCCCGACAAACTACAAGCGGTCATCACTATGACGTCCCCAAAGACAGTCAAAGATGTGCAACGTCTGACTGGTTGTCTAGTCTCCTTAGGACGTTTTCTGTCCAGAGCTGGAGATAAATGTCATTACTTCTTCAGCACCATCAAAAAGGGCACCCAGTTCGAATGGACGCCGCGGGCAGAGGCTGCCTTCCTTTGTTTGAAGGAGCATCTGCACACTCTGCCGCGCTTAGTTAGCCCTCTCCAAGGAGAAGTTTTATGCCTATATCTTGCCAACTCAGATCACGCTCTAAGTGTCGTCTTACTCACAGAAACGGATGGAGTACAGTTACTCGTCTACTTCATCAGCCACATGCTACAGAATGCCGAGCTTAGGTACCCAACTGTTGAAAAATTTGGCTTAGCCTTGTTCTTGGCCAGCAAGAAGCTCCGCCCTTACTTCTTGGCTCATCGACTGATAGTGTACACAGATCAACCTCTGAAACAGCCATTCACCAATCTGGAAGCGTCCGGAAGAATGCTCAATTGGGCAATCGAACTCAATGCATTCGACATTTCATATGAACCTCGGAAAGCAATAAAGGGGCAGGCATTTGCTGACTTTATTGTGGGAATGACTAGGTCGGCCCACCTGGAAAATGATAAGACACAATGGGTAGTCCATTTAGATGGGTCTGCCACCCACAATGGGTGTGGAGCTGACATCATCTGCGAATCCCCAGAGAGGGATGCCTATGAGTATGCAATGCGCTTCAACTTTCAGGCGCCGAACAATGAAGCTGAGTATGAGGCTTTAATATGTGGAATCCAAATGAGCAAAGCAGCGGGAGCCGCAGAAATCTTGGTCCTATCTGACTCACAGCTAATTGTCAGCCAAGTAAAAGGAGAATACGAAGCCAAGGACGACGCCATGATGAAATACTTGGAAGTAGTCCGCCAGGAAATACAACAACTAACTAGCTTCGAGATACAACATATACCCCGGTCTGAAAACAGCAAGGTAGACGCCTTATCCAAGCTAGCTAGCTCTGTGTCCTGCGACACCCCGCGTCATGTATTTTGAGAGGTAAAGCAAACTAAGAGCATTGATGTCGGAGGAACAGCCATCCTAGATAGGACGGCCACCTGGATGGACAAAATAGTCAATTTCAAAATGAATAAAGTAGCTAAAGACCTTGGCAAAAAAAAGACCAAGGCAATTAATTGCCATCCCTGCTTAGGGGCGAAAGCTATAAATGTTGAACTAACCAACATCATAATAAAAAATAAACAGGAACGACAAATAAGATAAGGCAAAAAACGAAAACGTCCATTCAAAGATGCCTATTCATTCCAATGAGTCAGTCATAATAACAAATTATGCACAAAAAGACATTAAGCGAGGCGCCGCAAAACCAAAATCACAATAAATACAAGGCCCCTAAAATGCTTCATTCATCATCATCGCTGGGAACAAATTCAGGAGGAGGACATCCTTCCTTCAGGGCTTTCTCCACCTCCACCTGATGATCTATGAAATTTTCAAACTAGCTGAAGGGGCGCATGCTGGCAAACTCTGAATTCAAAGCCAGCTCAATGCCTCCTCGGATCGACCTCTCACCCAGCACGGCAAACTGGCTACGCACCTCCTTGGACTTAGCCACTTCCTTGCGAGCCGCCTCCAGCTGTGACTCGAGTTCCTTAAACTTGGCGTCAAGACGAGACAGCTCGTCCTCTTTCTCCTTTTTCTTCTCAGAAAGATCCTTCATCTCTTGGGAGTTCTGATCAATCTGTTCAAGACGCTTCTTATTTTCAGCATGTTGAGAAGCCAGGGACTTGGCCAGCGCGTCGATCGTCTCCTTCCTGGTGAGACGAAGCTTCTCTAGCTCAGCAAAATGCTGATCATCGCATTGACTAGAAAGGAGGCGAGCTCTAGCCTCTTCTTGCACCAGAGAAGTGCGCCACTTCTTCAGCGAGTCTAGCAGGATAAACATCTGCAAAGCAGCAAACGTAAACTTTGAAACACAAAGAGAAGAAATAAACTAAAAACAAGGAAAACAAAACTTACATCCAGCACAGAGGACTGCATGGCGGCAAGCTGAGTCTCGGCCGCCTAGGGAAGAGTCTCAGCGTACTTCGGAGGAATATCACTGCGCATCTGGTTCATTATCTTGACGCGGTCCCGAGAAGTAAAGTGGCTTGAAGAAGGGATCTGATCCAACTCAGCATCAATGGCTTTCTTAGGATCGGGTTTTTCTATTGGAAAAACAATAGCCTTAGAATCTCTAGGAGAGACTATAGAACTGCCAGACGAAGAACGACAAGTGGTTACGATGTTGGAATAGAACTTACCACCCAAGTTCCTAGCCATCTCCGCCGTCTTCAAAGGAATGTTCCGACGAACATCTTCCGGAATTCCGCCAAGAGGATCAGCCTCCTTCTTAGCCTTCTGGGAACGAGAAGGGACAAACTCCGTAGCCATCGGAGTGTCCTGGGCAAACACCCTTTGACACTTTGGAGACGCCTTCGCCGACGAAGACGCCTTCGCAGTGGCCGGCTTGAAGCAGGGTTTTCCTGTTTCACCTGCTTTGCGCCTGGAGGATGGCGCCGTGGTCGTGGCAGCCTTCCTTGACCCCTAACAAGATAAAATAACTTCAGTCTCAAACACTGAAGAAAATCAAATTCTAGAAGAAGTCTAAAGTAAATACCTTTTTATCCTCCGCTGAAGGATCAAGCTGATGGTCGGCCTGCTCAGCGGCCTTCTGACGTTGCAGAGCCTTGAAGGTACTTGCATCAAGCACCTCAGCCAACCAAGACGGCATATCCACTCGGCCCTTGGCTGCGTCGTCCAGCTTCTCCAAAAGATGAAGACGTCAAGAAATCATAAAAAAAACAAGGCAACGAAAGACGAAGGTTACAAATTATTACCTCTCGGCATATACGGACACAAGCCCACAGCCGAGAGGAAGGTAGGGTCGTCCAGCTGATCCAAATGGGGCAACCACCCCTCAGGTATCCAAGCCGTCTTGGTCCCTACTATGAGCGGCTTGGCCTTGGAAAGAGACGAAATCTGTTTCAGAGGGCGGCAGAAACGGGAGGAAAGGAACCACTTCTTCCAACGAAGTTAGGTTGAAGCGTCCACAACCGCATTCGTGTGCACATCTCCAGTTCAGTAGCCTGAAGAACTACCCACTTCTTCCGCTAGTGGTGTCATTTGGACGCCTTCCCCATAACCGTCCTGTATGCTCCCTTATAAGTTAAGGCTAGCCAGCCCTCGGCGGCTTGAGGAACCTTTGACAGCGATGATATTCGTAGAAATTCCGGGAAAGAAGGGGTGATTCCCTCGAGCTCACACCTACTAATGTATCCAAACACGCCGGCCCAAGAATTGGGAGACATCTGGTTCAACCCTATGTTGAAAGCGTCCTACAATTCCACCACAGACGGGTGAGGAGGAAACCTCATGCCCAGCTTCAAGAAGGAACTGTACACGGAAAACTTCCCTTCCACTAAGCCAAAACTGGTGCAGTCCATGCCTCCTGGCATACAGAACTTGTAGCCATGACCCAAGTTTCGAGACGCACCATAGTCAGCCCCTTGCTCGGTCAGGTAGTGCAGCCACATCTAAAGGGGGAAGATATCACAAGGGTGAAGGTGGCCTCGTTTATAGGGGTGTCCTCGTTTATGGGGGCGTCCTCCTCCATGGGAGAAGAATATTCCCCCTCGAAACATGGATCTTCATCTATTTGCTCCCTGGTGGTTGATTGACGCCGGATAATCGCCTTCTCTTTGTTGCTCTCAAACGATTTTTAGAAATGAGGGGGAAATTCACTTAAAACAGCCACTTATTTATGAGGGGTAAGAAATGATACCCCTGCCACACGTCATTACCGCGCGGGATAACCCAAGAACAATAAAAACTAACGTCCATTTTCACTCCTCATGAGGGGCAAATGATGTAGGGTTGGCATACTTCCACAAGGAGGCCTAAGAGAGGGGTAACCTGAGTCTAGCCCACCTGCCTATGGCACGTGGGTTCAAGGGCTGAATGATGGCCCAAGCCTCCTTCCTTAAGTAGTAAAAGGACGTTAAAACCCACTTGATTCATGGCCAGGCCCAAAATCAAAGGGACCATCAGGCCTTATTCCATACTCTCACCCCTGGACACGTGTTCTAATCCCCAGCAGGCATCACATCTTACAGTTAGGGTTATGGGATCAATTCCCAAGGAACCCTAGCCCTATAAATAGTTCAGATCCCAAGGTAAAAGGGCATTCAATTCATTCCCACCTACCTAAAACTATCTTTGCTCTGCCTTCTCTCTTAAATTACTTCTCTCTCTAGCTTATACTTACTTAGAAATCGGAGGGAATATTCCTACGGGAATATTCTTGTTTTGTTCCCAAACACAGGTTTACTTTATGGGTGTTGTTACTGAAGAGACTTAAAACCAGAGACAGATTATTCCAGTATGGGGTGTGTGCTGATAACTTATGTCCTCTTTATGGAAATACTGTTGAGACATGTGCACACTTGTTCTTTGAATGTGTGTACAGCAGGAAATTCTTGGCTGATCTCTTGGCTTGGCTGGGTCTCAACACCCACAGAACCTTTGTGGGTTTGATCATGCAATGGATTAGAAGGAATTGCAAATCAGATTTCAAAAGGAAAGTCTTTTATGCTGCCATGCATGGCTGGTGGTGTGTATCAAATTTGGAAAGCTAGGAACTCTGCAGTTTGGGATTACTCAGTTCCT
Organism: Spinacia oleracea; assembly: GCF_020520425.1. NCBI lineage: Eukaryota > Viridiplantae > Streptophyta > Magnoliopsida > Caryophyllales > Amaranthaceae > Spinacia > Spinacia oleracea. The sequence continues at coordinate 65,072,271 of NC_079490.1, read as the reverse complement.
ACTATTGAGAGCTTACTGCACTCCTTGCAGTTTGATATTAAGCATAGAGTCCTAAGTATCAGTAGCAAAAAACTCAGTGATTCAGATAGAGAGTGGTTAGTAGCTTTGTAACTCTCTAGTTTGGTTTGATTCCTGCTGGAATCTGTTGGTGAGTTGCCTTGGGTTTTTTCCTTGGTTTCTCTTGCTTAGGTTGTAATACTGTTGTTTGAGCTTAATATATTCCCCCTTGCTTGCTTGCCAAAAAAAATATATATATTCTTGTTTTGTAGGTTGCCAGAGGATCGTGCCAGCTCATATTTGATACCTCCGAGGAACGCGTGACACGTCATCACCGTAAAAGATCCCACAACAGGTTTTTGAAGATTTGATGATGATTGTTGTAAGGAATATTTTCAAGAATGAAAACCTCAACTTACTATTCATGTTTTTTTGAAAACAAAGCATAAAGAATAAAACTTGAAATTTGTAGGAGTTTGGAAGATCATTTGAGGGGGGTTTCAGGTATGAAATCCCCTCAAAGATTACTCCTTTTTTGACATTTCCTAGTTCAAGTGTGTATGAATATCACAAGAACATCATAGGATTAATAAACTTGAAATTAGAAATGTTGAAACTTTAATTAAATCATAGTAGTTTGTATTAGGGATTCGGTTTACCTTGTTAGGTTTAGGCTAGTTTTCTAATTTGTACTCCCAATTGCTTTGATATTTTAGAAAATTGTAGGAAAATTTAAAGTTTGAATATTTAATTTTGTGTATGAGTTTTGAGAGGAAAAATCAGTATTACAACGTTGATTGAATTGTCCCCCCTTATTTGGGTGGAAATGAGAGGTTTAAATAAGAGATTAAGCGGCTAAACGCCAAGACACGTCAGCCCCCAGCGCAAGGGCAGCGCCTGGCGCAGGTAACATGTCTCAGGTCTCGTCAAACAAGGACGATGTCGCCGTCCTTTTCATTTGTACCGTAGCTTTGTACTTTTGTACGAGTTTGGAGCGTAGCATTGCTTGGTGTTAAGACATTTTTGCGACTAAAATCACACCCTTTCGTATCCAGGTTTTGTATTTTGGACTCGGTTTTATGGGACGGGGCACGGTATGCTCGGTTTTATGGGTCGGCGCCCGTATTTTGATTGCTTAATGGCATTTCGACTGGAAACGGCCTTGTAAAACCAATGGAGAGGTCCATGGGGTTAGTTTGTATTTGGATTTTGAATTTGATTTTTAGAATTTGGATTTTGTACCGAGTTCCAGAATGAGAACGGGCTCGGAAATTGGATTTTGGAACATATCTTAACAATTGGGACTTTCGCACGGAGTTATACGAACCACCTAGCAAGGGTAATGGTTTCGTCATTATCCAATTAGGGAAGACATGAATTAGGTGTCTACAATAAGCCAACTAAGCTGAAAGTAGAAATCATAGTCACCACCAATAATAAATTAGTAGCAGACTTACCGTTGTTGATTCAATCGACACAATTCTGTGCAGATTCAACCGCACTCTTACCTTAAGCTTTGCAGGATCCCATTGCTCAATTAAAAAGGGCCAAGCTGTCTGTTCCACATAAACATGTGCAAAGCGAAAGCTTATAATAATGGCAGTGGAAGCGGGATAACAAACAAAAAATTGCATACTGCAATAGCATACCATCATTACATATTTAAGTAGACATCATAAATTGACCACGAGTACACTTACCGTGTAGGAACTAATTTTTGCGCAACTCACTGACATCAGCATACTGCACATCAACGGCAAATGTATCTGACCTAAGCATTGTTATAGCCTTCACAGAATGCATGGTGCTCCCTATTGGGAATTACTATGGTAGTTTGATGCCCCTCTACAACCCCATTCTGACCATCAACAACATCACCTCAACATCACCTTTCCATGACAGTGAATTATGAAACGGGAAACTTTCACTACCTGCAGTTAACATAAGAAAAAAGGAGATACATGAGATGAAACCAATCATGAAGCTCTAACTCTAGAGACAAGCCCCTCCCTTAAATAATAGAAGAACTAGTAATTCTACATATTAGCCAACAAATCTTAAGAATTCTGTTCCGGTAAGATTTGGGAACGGTTGGAGAGGTCTTGCTGGTCGTGTGTTGTTGTTATCCTGATGATATCCTGCGCAGATAACAAAGATGAACTAGCCTTGAGGGTGATTCGAGGATCCCCTCCGATGCTAAAGTCAGGTATGATAAGTAATAAGTATTTTGGGCTTAGTGGAAATGATTGTGTTTGCGTACCTTTTTGTAATAAATGAAGCTCATATATATAGGCACGGGTCGGGCGTACGGACAAATGGGTCCTACCCGATTGATAGCGATCCTTTGACTTCTTGATTTGGTCACGTGCCGCCTCCCTACCGGCTTTTAAGAGATGCTGGTAGGGAATAATAGCTGCCGTTAAGGATCATTGGCTTTTATCCTTAACAGCTTGGCGATGCTACCAGCCAGCTGGTAGCACACCCGTACAACTTCTAAAATATATACTCTCTTGTGGTAGTCACAAGGATAAAAATGAAAAATATTCCATCGGCACAGACCATCAAACAGAATCACACCTATCTGACACTTATCGCAAAATTTCTCCGCAGAATTTCCTTGATGATTTTCGTGACTGATGCCAAAAACCATATTTGTGCCAACACTTACAAAACATAAATACTTTCAGGCCGAGATTTCACAAGGACTAAAATGTCACCAGGTAATGTTTTGTGTAAAATATAATAGAGAGGAGAAAGCTTGAATTATATTGATGAGCCATGACATATTTATAGTACATTGATTGCCGTGAACAACTCCTAATGCAACTAGGCCTAGTTTAATAAATCCAAGAGATAAGCTAATTAGGAATAATAGTTTACGTAAACTCTAAATCTAGGCTATTAGAATCCTAATGGAATTCTAATTCCGTAACATTTTGTATGGCTCCTTGCCTCTGTCATTAAATTTGTTTCTCCATTCGTCTATTTCAACAACATACAGTGATTGGTCACGTTTAATTTTACTATAAGACACTATTTGAGGATATGGTTCCCTTGAAATGATCTCCAAACTTGAGCGAAGACCAGCATGTGTCTCTTCTAATAGAGGTCAAACAAAAGCGCTAGAATACTGTGGAATTGTTTCAAATGAATCAGGAATCTGGGGGACCAGAAAAGCATTGAAGGCAAATGGACTTGAATCAATTCTTGTGAAGCTCATTTACAATAACTTTGAAACTAAGTCAATGACTCAATACCAGTAATACATTTTACAAACAACCAACTATTGGAAAGATGGAAGCGTGACGCAGTTTACAAGTAAGATTCGACAGTCAGGTACTCGCTATTAACTGATTCAGTGCGTCTTATGTGTGACCAGTCACACCATCAACTTGATGGTGTGACGCACGCAACTAACATGGAGAAAGTTATAGACGAGTGTTACTTGACTTTTATGCTGGTGTTACTTATATATTGTATCGTCGTTACTTTTTTTGTTTTACTGCAGTTTCTTGAATTTCATGTTAGAGGTTGCTTGTATAGACGATTGTTACTTGATATTTTATGCTGGTGTTACTTATACATTGTATTCGTCGTTATTTTTCTTATTTTATTGCAGTTTCATGTAAGAGGTTCCTTGTATATAGACTAGTGTTACTTGACTTTCTATGATGATGGTACTTGTATGTTGTATTCGCTGTTATTTTCTTGTGTTTACTACATTTTCTTGAATTTCATGTTCGAGGTTCCTTGTATAGACTGGTGTTACTTGATCTTTTATGCTGATGTTACTTTTATTGCATTCTTTTCTCAATTTCATGTTAGAAGTTCCTTGTATAAACTGGTGTTTTTTGAATTACTATGCTGATGTTACTTATACCTTGTATTCGCGGTTACTTTTTTTGTTTTATTGCAGTTTCATGTAAGAGATTCCTTGTATAGACCGGTGTTACTTGACTTTCTATGATGATGTTACTTGTACGTTGTGTTCGTTGTTATTTTCTTGTGTTTACTACATTTTCTTGAATTTCATGTTCGAGGTTCCTTGTATAGACTGGTGTTATTTGACCTTTTATGCTGATGTTACTTTTAGTTATTGCATTTTCTTCAATTTCATGTTAGAGGTTCCTTGTATAAACTGGTTTTACTTGAATTTCTATGTTGATGTTACTTATACCTTGTATTCGTGGTTACTTTTTTTTGTTTTATTGCGTTTTCTTCAATTTCATGTTAGAGTTTCTTTGTATATACTGATGTTACTTTATTTTCTATGTTGATGTTACTTTATTTTCTATGTTGATGTTACTTTATTTTCTATGTTGATGTTACTTTATTTTCTATACTCATGTTACTTTATTTTCTGTGTCGATGTTACTTTGTTTTATGCCTTTAAACGCGTTAGGTTTATTTATAAGTATGAACATGTCACACCATCAAGTTGATGGTGTGGCTGGTCTCATATAAGACTTGAGGAAAATTACGAACACAGAACATCATAAACTTGGAGAAGAAAAATCAACAAAATGCATATAAAATTAGATCTCAATAGCACTGTATAATACCTCTAAAAGTTCCAAAATTTGATCATAAAACAATATATATATATATATATATATATATATATATATATATATATATATATATATATATATATATATATATATATATATATATATATATATATATATATATATATATATATATATATATATATATATATTTTCTGTGTGTATATAAGACCAGGTTCTGGTGAACCTCTCCTAACATAAGAACCATATTATTATGAGAACCTCTAATAATCGTTGGATGAAAAGAAAATAGACGGTTGAGATCAGATCTCGTGATTTCTTTTCTCCCTATCGCTTAAACTGACATTTTCGATCTGATCCCTTCTTCAACCCTCACCTCGATCTCTCTCTCCTCGGCCGAATTTCTCTCTCCTCACCGAATTTCAAGCGCACTCATCTCTCTCCTCAACTAATTTACTTCAAAGTACACATGAAAATCTAAAATTATGTCATAATTCGGCGAAGAATTGCAGAAATTTTGAGGTAATTATTTTACATTCTTTTAATTTTGTTCTTTCTATTATTTTCTAGGTCGAATTTCTGCTAAGTTTGCTCAAATCTTGGCAAATTTCGCTCAACTATCTGCAATTTTTGCTCAAAATTTTGCAAATTACACCACATCATTTTTATCCTATTGTTTTGAAGAATTCACATCTTGAAAATTGCATTTTCTGATGCCGGAGCTTCGTTTTTCCGGCGACTGGACTTCTAAGGTAATTTAACCTAATTTTTGTTTACTTTTGAAGATATTTTGTTTACTTCTTAATGTATTAAGTATAATTTTGAACCAATGTTTTGTTTACTTTTGAATTTAATTGTGAGTTAATAGTCAGTTTTGGTTCTGAATTAGCTGATTTAGAAACTGTGTTAGAGAAAATTTGTGTGTCAAACTGGAATTAGCTTCTTTAGAAGCTGTTGTAGAGAAAATTTGTTGATGTTTTTCAGTTAAGGTCAGTTGGTGGGAGTTTCTCTGTTATAATTTTGTTGCACTTAGTGATTATCTAACTCAAAAGTAAAGCAAAACCTGAAAAAAGTAAATAGAAATGATCTAAAAGTACACAAAATATGTCCCATAACCCATATTATCCATAGAACAATATGTCCAGGTAGTGAATCAGTCAACAGAAATAGCAAGGGTACGTTCGTCATGTGTTGCATCAATTTCTCCAACAGGTTTGGAATTGAAGTCATATATTAAGCCAGAAAGTTATGCATCATCTTAATTTTCCAAATAGTATTTTCAGAAACAGAATCTCCTCTTATTTTCATCTCAACAATAACCAGTTGTTTAGTTAGCTGGTTAATTTCCATCCTGGCTATGAAATTCCCAATTGGTCCAATCAATTAAGTCCACCACACCATCGTTCTTCCTCGTGTGTACCTTTATATTCAGTTCGGGTGCAACTTCCTCGATGGTGGCAATGATCTCATCCTCTGACAAAGCTGATAAGAACTTCTCACTGTCCTCGAAGGGTTGTAATTTTGGTTGAACAACCATGTCAAGTCAAGTCCTGAAGTGAAAGTGATCAAGTCAAACGCGTTGAGTGGAGTACTGGTACTTGCCTCCCCTTCCACCACCTGTTGTTCTTTTTGTTGTTGTTGTATATCAGGGGGTTTCATAGAAAAGAAGCCATCATCCAAGTCTTTACGATCTTTGTCATGGTAAAATTGAAAATCTAGTCCATCAAATTCGGAAAAGTTGCTCTATAAGTTTTTTTAGTGAAACTGATCCAGTACTTGATTCGAATACAAGGTTGCATTTGGGTTTTAGTGATTATTTTGGTTGCACCAGGCATTGATTGTCTCTATAGCTCTAGGTGAAGTCATTTTACTGAGGTGCAGTTGATGAGTGCAACTGAATAATAAGCCAAGTTCAACTCTCATTTCCTTTTCTTCTCTTCTTGTGATGATTGAAATTTTATTGATTTTCTTAAACCTATTAGCTCAAATTGTAGAGAACTATGCAAATGCATAGGGGATGTAGGTTCGATTCCTACATAGGTTTTCTTTAAAAGTACATCAAAAAAACTCAAAAGTAAATAAAAGGAACTCAAAAGTAAATCAAAATATCTCAAAAGTAAATCATAATAACTCAAAAGTATCTCATTAAAATTCAAAAGTAAATCAAAATATTTCACTGAAGGCCTGATGCAAACTGTTCAAAGTTGATTTTCCTTATTACTATCCTGATCTACTAAACATCAGACCCTTTATGAATATATGTGACTTTCGTTGCATTATTAATAAGAAGTATTCAAAAAGTAAACAAAAAAAACTCAAAAGTAAATAATTTAAACTCAAAAGTAAACTAAAAATCTTAGAAGTAATCAGAAAACCTCAAAAACTTATTACAATCAAATAGTTCAAAGTGGCAAATGATCGAGCAAATTAAGAGTCATTGACTTTCATCTCTTACAATATGAAACAAACTATAAGAAAGAAATATATGGTCGAAAGTCAAAAGTAAAGGTTTTAAGCTTAAAAGTAAATAAAACAATACAAAAATTAAATAAAGAAAAAAAACTAGAAAACTCCGATTATTGGAGTAACACACTTGTACAAGGTGTTACAACAGGAGATAGGTCTGAAATCACTCACATTCCTTGGACACTTGGTTTTAGGAATGAGAGTAATGACAGTGTGATTAACCTCCTTTAAGAGTTTACCAGATTGCAACACATCCAAGACAGCAGCAATGATATCAGAACCCACAATCTGCCAAGCATCTCTATAGAAAGGAGAACCAAAACCATCAGGTTCATGTGCCTTATTACCTTTAATAGAGAACAAAGCTTCTTTTATTTCATCAACAGTGTAAGGGGCATTTAAGAATGCCTTGTGATCAGAAGAGCAAACAGGACCAATATGCACAATCTGTTGAATAACAGATTTCCTATGAGCATGAGTGGTACCAAGGAGAGTTTTATAGTAAGAAACAGAAGCTTCAGACACTGCTACAGGATCATCTTTCCACACTCCATTCATGTCATGAATACTGTATACTTGATTTTGAACATTTCTACTTTTAATACTCTGGTGAAAAATAGTTGTATTCTCATCTCCAGCCTTAATCCAGTCAACTTTAGCTTTTTGCTTCAAATATTCCAGATAAGCTTTATGCTTAACTCTATACATATTAGTAGCATCAAGTTCCTGATCAGCCAAGAGCTGATCAGTAGGGCTGTGATGCATTGCTTCCTATGCTACCAACATAGCTTGATAAGCACTCAACTCAGCGGCTTGGATATCAGAAAACCCCACTCTATTGAGCTCCTTTAAGACAGCTTCGACTTTCTTCAATTTACTAGTCACAATATACATTTTACTTCCAACAATGGGAGTATTCCAAGCAGCAAACACATTATCATGAAATACAGGAGAGTATTTCCACATGGTAAAGTACTTAAAAGGCTTCCTTCCTCCCACAACACAAGGAAAGACAGTAAGAAGACCAGGGCAATGATCAAAATGACCTTCACTCATGAAACACACTTCTACAGAACTATACACATTCTGCCAAGCAACATTACCCAGAACCTTATCAAGCTTAGAGAAAACTCTGGCTGCACCATGTTGCTTATTATTGCAAGTATACAAATTACCCACACACTTGATATCCTTCACTCGACACTCCTACATGCACTCAATAATATCTTCCACTTTAGTTTGCCTAACAATGGCACCAACTCTCTCCTCTGCAGACATAACACAGTTAAAGTCCCCACACAAAATCCAAGGACCGAGAACTTTGATAGACTTCAAATCCCTCCATAACTCCTTCCTCTGCATACTAGTATTAAAGGCATAAATGAAAGTACAGTGGAAGCTAGGCTTCCCACTTATTGGAGCAACTAAACAATGAAGAAACTGGCTTGATGCAGCAACAATACATAGAGTAAAGCTACCTGGTTTCCAAGCCACCACAATTCTACCTCCTGCATGGAAACTAGCATTACTGGTAAAACACCAATTAGCAAACACCCTTTGGTAAAGGTTACCTAGAATAGCAGCCTTCACCTTATGCTCTATGAGGCCAACTAAACCAACCTCATACTTCTGGATGAACCTCATGATATCATCCATTTTTTGAGGAGAGTTGAGCCCCCTAACATTCCAAGTGAGAATTCTATCCCATTAGGAGAGGAAGAGTCCCCCCTTCCAGATAGAACACCCAATTGCAGGACAACATCACTAACCCCTGGAGCAGCCAAATTTCCCTCTGCTTGAACCTGATCTGTAAACACATCATAAGAGTTAACAAGTTGAGTGGGAACTACAAGAGTGGATCTGACTCTAATAGGTCGAAGATCTCTTTGAAAGCCCTCTTGGTCTACTTCAGGTTCAGAAACAACAGGTTGAACAGCTGTTTGTGTGGTTTTCTGAACCCACCTTCTCTTTACACCTCCCTTCCTACAATCTGCAGCTACATGACCAACCATTTGACAACTAGTACAAATAGTAGGTCTCCATTCATATTGCATTGCAACCTTGACCAGCTCACCATGCTCATCGGATGATATCCGAAGAGTTTTGAAACCGTACTTGTTTGCCGGCTCTAAACAGCTACTGACCTAATTGGGAGCTTTTCAGCACATGATCAGGAAGTTGATCCATAGGGACTTCCACTAACACCCTAGAAAATTGGATCTTATCTCTGCTTGCAGTTGCTTGATCCCTTTTGATAGGAGTTCCAATCTGCTGCACTATCTTAAACAAGGATTTCTCTCCCCATTATTTGAAGTTCAATTTTAGTTGCACCCAAATTGGAACCACCTTAATCTCCTCCTTCTCCATATATATATCCACAGACCAAGGTCTCAACATTAGTGGTTTGTTATCGAAGAAAAAATGCCCTGCCAACACTTTATCTCTCGATTCCATAGTCTGAAATCGCACCAGGAATACCCCCTTTTTCACCAAACTCACCTTATCTACCTTCAGATTTCTCCAAACTCTCCTAATGAACCCCTCTATCACATTCAATGGTGGATTTGCACCCACCACATAACACACTACATAGGATTTCCACAAATCCACCTTTTCCTGTATATCCTCTATTTCAGTTTGCACAGGGGCCAAAACACTATCATTATGTGATTCCATGCTCAAAACATTCTCATTTTCCGTAATCAAAACATCAACATTATCAACAATAGTTTTAGCAACTTCATTAAACTATTGTAAAATAGGAACTGACATTGCGCCAATATCCAGGCTAAGACGAGAGTTACCTTGATTCATTCGCGTCGCAGTCCCATGAATAACTTCCATGAACTCATTGAATGAGTGTCACATTTCAGATCGAGTTTGTAAATGCTGCAACCCAGATTTTTGCGTAAACACCTCATTTTCAAGCTCAAAATCCAGTGCCTCCACCCCTAAAACCTCGTCCATTGATCGCATTTTCAACGCTTGAGAATCAGAAGAAGGTCCTCTTGATTTATCATTGCCATTCCCTTGCTTTTTACCTTGAGTTTCCGAGCCATTTTTCCTTGCCATGGCTACGGCGCATGTTAAGCTAACTTGCATCGAGAGAAAACTTGAAGAGAAAGTCTCAAGGTTTCGGGTTTTAATCAAGTAAGCAAGGTTTATACTAAGGATAATGTGGTTGTTCCTCTGACTAAACCGCTTGCTCAACCTAAGCATGAGAGTCATACTAGGTCTATGGGACTTAGGCATATGGGAGAATGGCTTTAGGTTGTATACTCCATGTTTGCAATTGTAAAGACATTTATTATGCTTTGAATGTTTATCAATAAAAGTTCATTCTTATTTAATTCCTTGGTTTAGTATTAAATAAAATGTCCAAATATCTTGTGTTTTCAAATAGAATTATTAAAAACGTTTTGATAATGGAATCCTATAAAGTGATCCGAAATCACAACTTATTAAAGTCCCTAGTCTAAATCACTAAATTGGACATAAGTGATTTATGTGAAGACTAGCATGTAATTAATTGATAGCGCAGTTCCATGGGCTATGGAGACATAGAGATGTCTAATTGATTATATGGATGCATACTTGATGCATTGACACTTGACCTAACTAGATTCTAAAAATAGAATCAAACTTCTACATTTAGTGGATTCCTTAGACATGAGTATGTCTTAATAACCATGAGACAATTAGTTTAACCTTGATGCAGTTAAACGCCGCGCCGTAAAAGGAGATTATAAAGGCAGTGATCAGGTGGGCTAAGAATTTAGTGGGAGTTATGGTCATACAAGAGTGAATAAGTCCTCCTATTAGATAGGGATGGTGTCTAGGTCTCTTGATGAGCGAGAACTGAAAAATTGCTTGGCCATGCTGAATGAGATTAAAATGTTAATCTTTATTTGAACAGTTCGAACTCAGTAATCAAGAAACAGAATTTGAGAATAACATTGTGTTATCAAATTTTGGCATTAAGAGACCTAAGGAATTTATCATTGCGTTCTTGTCTTCGGACAAGTGGGAGATTGAAGGAATTATGTCCTTAGACATTTCCGGCAATTACTAAATATAAATAGGAATAAATTATGAAGATAATAAGTTAATTATTTTAGTAATCATATTTTCTTGCTAAAGAATAAATGTGATTAGTAGGATAATATTGATTGGGCCTACAACTAAAAAATATTAATCCTATAAGGTCACACATTGTAACACTAGTTGAACAAAAGTAAACAAGCCCACTAGTAGGCCTTGTACCAACCGGCCATAAGGGAAAGAGTATGGAGATTTGACTCTCCTAATTAACCTAAAACTCTAATATTATATATTGATACAATATTAAGTTTTACGTACATCAAGATAATCAGTAACTTTGAAACAAAAATAAACCCAAAACCCTTCCCTGGAAAACGTCGTTCATACCACCATCAAAAGCAAGAGAAGTTTTTCTCTTCCGTTCTAGCAGACGTTGGTGTTCAACTGGTGTTCGTGGACTAAATAAAGAAGCAACACTTGCGGCACTAAGATATTCGAAGCTTACATACAAACGAGAGAACACACTACAAAGGTGATTATTCTTTCATCATAATGTGATTTATATTATTGTTATGCATGTGATTCTATGATAGATGTTAGGAAAATGTTTCTTGAAGTTCCTCTTTATGCATCTATATTATCTTATAGGGAGCCGGTATTGAATTAGTGGCTGTGTATTAAGAAAGAATTTTTCTTGAGTTTGAGGCTGGAGAATCAAGATGAGAAAGAACAAGAGATCGATGATAGATGAGAGTTAAGATTAAGCTGCTAAACTCAATTGACCTCTGCTTTTTTCTGCAACCAAATGCAAATGCAATTTTAATTTTAATATTACTATAATTATATAAATTACAAAACTTAGGCCTCTGAATTTTTTCTAGCTCAACTCCCTCAACTAATTGAGGGCGGGAGATTTCCCGCTTGCCAAGCTAACTGGCGCTGGTGCTAAAAACATTGCCTCCTATTGTATAAGTTTTCCACCAAAATGAAATTATGCTTCCCTTAAGTGGCACCATACAACTTTCAGGGTATGGAGGTCCTACATATCCCCGGTGCATGTGTATCATCTCCCAAACGTACTTAAATATTATGAATTTTTTTTAAATATCTCTATTATATAAGTAAAGAAGTAATGTTATTTTAGTAATCCACTTTTGGTGTCCCAATTACTAAAATAATCTCCACACTTATAGCATAGAGAATATAATGACAACTTACCCAATAGGAAAAGCCCAAAGAACCATTTTAATCAATCTAGCCCCTTAAGTTACCATTTTAATCAATCTGTTTATATGCGTTTGGTTCTATCTAACTTATATTTTTCTTATATTTGCACGCATCGCTTTTGTATTATATTTTTTACATGTTATTTCGAGTTTATATATAATAACACAAATATGTTTCTTATATTCGCACACATCGTGTGCATATAAGACTAATAAGTCATACAACCTCGATCCAAGATTGGACAAAACAATGGATCAATGTCCTTGGTCGTGATGATGCCCCAAATTATACCAGAACTAACATGTTTTTTGCAGGTTTATGGAGCATATGGAGCCATAGAAATGACATAATCTTTCGAGGAGAAAAGCCAAACCCGCACACTATCATGGAAAAACTCGAGCATTGGACCAACATAGCACAACAAACAGCAAAAAACAGAACGGAGCTTAAGGATCGGACAACATCACGAGGAAGCGGAACTACAGATGAAAATACTTCAATTGGAATCAATAAAGAAGGGGTCACACATGTAGCAGCAAACGTGGATGGGGCATGGAAAAAAGATAAGCAAAATCCATGCAAAAGCTACGCAGGTGTTGGATGGAGAGTATACAACAAGGATAGTAATACAACTATATCAACAATGAGCATTCCAATTCGTAGCATATCTGTTGATTCCTGGTTTTGATGATGACAAGCTAACCTTCTACTAATAGTTTGTTTTGGAGAATGTCAGGAACAGGTTAATATTTAAAAGAAGGACAAATGCAACAACCGAAGCAAGCAAGGGAACTTTGAAGTAATTAAGTTCAAAGTACGTGGCAAGATTAAATCAAGGATCAAGTCAAGCAAATTCTATAAGGGTCAAAAGGTATAAGACCAATGTAATTTAGTACATGCTTAGTATGGGAACAGAGTATTTTGAAGAGTCCTAGTTATATCGTGAAACGAAATAAATCAGTTTTACTTTTACAAAAACATAAACATCAAATGTTTTAAACTGATTTTACAAAACCGTTTGAAGTTATACTCTTGAATTTGAGTTAACATATAACTCTCAAAATACGAAAAGATTGATTTTCCTAAACGTGTTTGAAGTCAGATTTGCGAAAATCTATCTATTAAAAAGAGTCCTAAACTGGGTTGGATTTGAATCTAGGTTAAACACTTGGATTCGTATAAATACAACTTTTGTTCTTTGCGAAACTTTTTCATCAGACTTATTTACATCAACCGGAAGCTTTCAGGTATCACCCTTAAAGTCTTAATCTTTGAAGAAGTATGTTCCTGTTCCCATATAGAGCAGTATTTGTTACTTGGTCTTATATCGTATGTTAAGTAGTTAATTAATTCTTATACGTTTGATTAAAGTGTTGAGTTATTGTAAGTTAAGCCTGAGTCAGGCTTACTTGAGCAAGAGAGAAGATCTCACGAGAGATCAGTGAGTTGGAACAGTTGAGGGACTGTTTCCATAAGGGAAGGAACAAAGAGGGTTGTTCCTAGTCATCTGCAATCAGAGGCGATTGGCAGATTGTGGCCCGAGTAGATTAGGTTTGTAAAGAAACTGAGTTGTTTTGCCTAATTAGTGAAAGTGTTTAAGTCCCCAAATGGGCCGTGGTTTTTTCCTCTCTATTGGGCCTAGAGAGTTTTCCACGCTAAATCTTGCTTGCATATTTTACTGTTTCTGTTCCTTGTAGTTTAATTTTTATAAATACGTAAAATATCAATTCACCCCCCCTCTTGAGGAACTCTGTAAAACTAACAATTGGTATCAGAGCCAGAACCCTTTAAACTGCAGGTAACGCTGACGGGAAAAACGATTCTGAAGCTATGAACACTACGGAGAAACTAGAAGAGGGATACTCAACACAACGACCTCCAATGTTTAGCGGCAAATACTATTCCTACTGGAAAAACAGGATGGAGATTTTCATTAAGGCTGAAAACTATCAAGTATGGAGAGTGATTGAAGTTGGAGACTTCCAAGTCACTAAGCTGAACTCCGTTGGAGAAACTGTTCCCAAACCTGTTGATGAATTTGACAAAGCCGACTATGAAAAGCTTGAACTCAATGCCATGGCCGTCAAAATCCTTCATTGTGGACTAGGTCCAAATGAACACAACAGAGTTATGGGCTGCAAGAACGCAAAGCAGATTTGGGATCTGCTCCAGGTTACTCATGAAGGAACAAACGAAGTTAAAAGATCGAAGATTGATCTCTTAATGCACTAATACGAGCTGTTCACCATGAAGACATCTGAAACGATTCAAGACATGATTACTCGCTTCACAAACATTATCAATGAACTAAACTCTCTTGGCAAAATCATAACTCCTGAGGAACAAGTCAGGAAGATTCTAAGAAGTCTACCACAAGATCCCTGGATGGCTAAAGTCACAGCCCTCCAGGAAACTAAAGACTTCACAAAGTTTAACCTGGAACAACTGGCTGGATCTCTCCTGACTCATGAACTTCAATTAAACGCGCGACCTTCAGAGAACACCAAAAATAGAGCTCTTGCTCTAAAAACCGAAAATGATGAAGACTCTGAAGAAGATGAAGAGACAGCTCTGTTTGCTAGGAGGTTCAGAAGAATGTTTAGGAACTACAAAGATGTGGAACACAGAAGCAAACCAAATAGAAAGTTCCCTAAAACTGACACTGGATGCCATAAGTGTGGAAACTTGGAACATCGCATTAGGGAATGTCCTCTATGGGATCAAGAACGAGGAAAGGGAAAGGAAACAACAAAAGATAGATTCAAAGACAACAGAAACTCCTTTTCCAAAACTGAGGTAAGGAAAGCCATGATTGCTGCATGGGGAGATACTTCTTCTGATGAGGAACAAGAACAACCCAACGAAGAAATTGCTCACCTGTGTCTTGTAGCTGAACATGAAGATGAAGAATCCGACTCAGAATCTGATAAATTCCAGGCAAGTCTTGTTCATATTAAAAGTAGGCTTGAATCCATGTCTAAAGTAGAACTGTTTGACTTACTTTCTTGTCTCACTAGTGATTATGAGGATCTCCTAAAAGAAAAACTAGACTCAGACAGAAAACACCAAGACATTGTCAATAAACTCACAGAGGAGTTGGAATGGACCAGAAACTCAAACTTAGATATTGACAATCGTTTCTTTAAACTCTTTGATCAAAACCTTCATATAAAAGAAATGTGTGAAGCCTTACGCAATGAAAACTCCTGGCTAAAACAAGATATGATTGACCTAAAAATAGCCAAAACCAAGAAACTCTATAAAGAAGAACTAGAAAAAGCTCAGTTAGAACTAGTGAAAATTCACCAAGAAAAGACCCATCTAGAAAGTGAATTGACTAAAAGGACCAGACACAAAATAGAGGGAACACCAAAGTGGATAGAAGAAGCTAGAACCAAACGCACAGAAGGTTTAGGTTTTAACCACAAAAAGCATCATCCTAGAAAAACCAGAGTAGATTTATACAGTGACATAGTATGCACCTTCTGTGGTCAAATCGGTCACTATAGAGTTTCTTGCCCTAAAAACCAAAGGTACTTGGAAAAGAACATCGAATTCACCAAAACTAAATGGGTAAAGAAAAGTGATTTGATTCCAAGTAAGGAACCCAAGCTATGCTGGGTTCCTAAAAACTCTAACTAAAAACTTCATGCAGGTCGAAGTGAGGGGGAACAACACATGGTACCTAGACAGTGGTTGTTCCAAGCACATGACTGGAGACAGAAATAGATTTCTCTCACTCACGACCTACGAAGGTGGAACTGTGACTTTTGGCGACAATAAGAAAGGTAACATCATTGGCATTGGTAAGGTTGGTAAGTCAAAGTCTCATTCCATCGATAATGTGTTTTTGGTTGAGGGACTAGGTCATAGCTTATTAAGTATTTCTCAATTCTGTGACAAAGGCAAATATGCAAAATTCTTCTCAAATAAATGTCTAATCATCAATAGTAACACAGAGACAGTGATCCTAGAGGGACAGAGGAAAGGGAACACATATGTGGTTAACCTCAACTCGGTCCCTCACTCCAATCTAACCTGTCTCAGTGTTATTGAAGATGATCCTTTGTTATGGCACAAAAGATTTGGTCATGCTAGCTTTTCTCTAATGAACAAATTAAAATTGAAAAATTTAGTCACAGGTCTCCCAAATACAAAGTTTGCAAAACAATCAGTCTGTGATGCTTGTATCAAAGGAAAGCAAGTAAGAACGTCCTTTAAATCAAAAGGGGTAATCAGCACTACAAGACCACTGGAGCTGATCCACATGGATCTGTGTGGACCAATGAGGACACAAAGCAGAAGCGGAAAGAAGTACGTACTCGTTATTGTAGACGACTTCTCAAGATACACATGGGTGATCTTCTTATCCAACAAGGAAGAGACGTTTGAAGAATTTCTGTCTTTCGCCACAAAGGTTCAACGACAAAGCAATCATAAGCTGGTCCACATCAGATCAGATCATGGTACAGAATTTCAAAATAAAAGATTTGATGATCTATGTAAAGATTCAGGAATAGATCACAACTTCTCTGCTCCCAGAACACCTCAACAAAACGGTGTTGTAGAAAGAAAGAACCGAACTCTTGAAGACATGACAAGGACTATGTTGATTGCTAGTGGACTTCCAAAAAGTTTCTGGGCCGAAGCTCTAAATACGGCATGCTATGTACTCAATCGAGTGCTAATTAGAGCTATCAAAAACAAAACTCCATATGAACTGTACAAAGGAAGAAAACCCTCTATAACCCATCTTAGAATCTTTGGTTGCAAGTGTTTCGTTCACAATAATGGAAAGGATCAACTGGGAAAATTTGATGCACGAAGTGATGAAGCAATATTCCTAGGATATGCCTCAAACAGCAAAGCGTATAGAGTATTCAACAAAAGGACCATGTGCATGGAAGAAAGTATACATATTATATTTGATGAAACTGACTCCCAAAACTATGTTGCAGGTACAACTTCTGATGGAAACTTCGAACTAGGACTCACTAGAGAAACAGAAGACGAAGAGATAAGGAAAAGTTCCCAAACAGAAGAACAAACCCAAGTCGAAGAAACTTCTGAAAATAACATAGTTGAAGAGGAACCAGCACAAGCCAAAGATCAAGCAGAAACAAATGAGCAAGTTGAACAGTCGGTTATGGAAACAAACACACCTTTCCAACCCAGACCTTGGAAACATCAAAGCTCACATCCCCTTGACCAAATAATCAGTGATCTTGGACGTGGAACCACGACCAGATCCCAACTCAAAAACTTTTGTGCTTTCTATGCTTATTTATCCATGATTGAACCTAAAAATTACAAAGAAGCACTAACTGATTCTGATTGGATCATTGCTATGCAGGAGGAGCTTAATGAATTCGAAAGAAATAAAGTATGGCATCTTGAGCCTATACCATTGAACAATCGAGTAATAGGTCTCAAGTGGGTATTTCGAAATAAACAAGATGAGCATGCTACGATTACCAGGAACAAGGCCAGACTAGTTGTCAAGGGATACAACCAACAAGAGGGAATAGACTTTGAAGAAACTTTTGCTCCAGTTGCCAGAATGGAGGCAATACGCATACTAATAGCATTTGCATCATATATGGGATTCAAACTCTATCAAATGGATGTAAAATGTGCCTTCCTAAACGGAAATCTCAAGGAAGAAGTCTATGTGGAACAACCTCCAGGCTTTGAAGATCCAGAATACCCCGCACATGTCTACAAACTAGATAAGGCAATGTATGGACTGAAACAAGCACCAAGAGCCTGGTATGAACGTCTCTCACACTTTTTGCTAGACAATAAGTTCAATCGAGGTAAGGTTGATAGAACTCTGTTCCTTAAGTCAAGAAATACAGACATACTAATTGTTCAAATTTATGTTGATGATATTATATTTGGAGCAACTAACGAAGATCTATGCAAGGAATTCTCTGACCTAATGCAGCAAGAATTTCAAATGAGCATGATGGGAGAACTCAACTTCTTCCTAGGTCTCCAAATCAAGCAAACGGAACAAGGGATCATGATACATCAACAGAAATACATAAAAGATCTCATCAAGAAATATGGAATGGAGTCCGCTAAGAGCAACCACACTCCAATGGGAACAACCACGAGACTGGATGAGGATCAAGAAGGTAAGAGTGTAGACCAAACAAGGTACAGAGGTATGATAGGCTCCCTACTTTATCTTACAGCAAGCAGACCAGACATTGCATTCAGTGTAGGTGTATGTGCCCGCTTCCAATCAAATCCAAAAGAATCTCACCTTACAGCTGTCAAAAGAATTCTAAGATATCTAAAAGGAACAGACGATTTGTGCCTATGGTACCCTAACTATGATCACTTTGATCTCAAAGGATATACAGATGCTGACTATGCAGGTGACCTAGTAAACAGAAAGAGCACATCAGGGATGGTTCAATTCCTAGGAGCATGTGCAGTCTCCTGGGCTTCAAAGAAACAAAACACAGTGGCTTTATCCACAACAGAAGCTGAATATGTAGCTGCGGCTTCATGCTGTTCCCAAATGCTATGGATCAAACAACAACTTAGAGATTTTGGTATGAAATTAAAGTGTGTTCCTATTCTATGCGACAACACAAGTGCAATCTGCATATCAAAAGACCCAGTGCACCACTCAAGGGTCAAACACATTCACATTCGACATCACTTTTTAAAAGATTATGTGGAAAAGGAACTAGTCAAACTTGAGTTCTGTCCCACAGAAGATCAAGTAGCTGACATCTTGACCAAACCACTTAACAGGGACAGACACGACAAGCTCAGGTTAGAACTCGGTATGATACGAATACAATAATACCGGTTGTCCTTAACATTTTCTAGCCTCACTGGAAAATATCAAAAAAAAAAAAAAAAAATTAAAAAAAATAATAAAAAAAAAATAATAAAAAAAAATGTTCTTCATTATTTTTTTGTTATGCACCATATTTTCTGAATGGACTAACAACCAGGTTCGGATTGCAAAAACCAGCTGTGCATTACCACAGCCACGTCTGCACATTATTAAGGTAATCGCACTTTTTCCCAATACTTGCATTCAATTCGAGGTCTAAGTGGGAATTCTAAAAATGAATGGAAAGCAATTAATTTGATTCATCGAATCTTACAAAATCTGGTGCATGCATTACTATTCCATATTTACTCACTCAAACACGCTTCCCACACTCCGATTCCCAACACCAAAACTCTTCCCATTCTAATCATTCCGCCTATAAAAATCTCGGAACATCCCCTCCTTCTTATCAAATTCCCAATTTTAAAATTCAAATTTCACCTATCTCTCCTAGTAAATCGCAACAGCCCTGCCTATAAAATCATGACCCTCTACAAACTTCAATTCCAAAACCCTACAAATTCATCTTCTCCTTCTACACCCATCATCACCGTCATACCTCTTCAAGCCATTTATCCGGAAACGATGCCTCCCAAACAACCCACACCAAAGCCACCAGCCACAAAATCAACTACAAAACTCGCCACCAAACGGAAACTGGTCTTGAAGAAGGAAGTTGCTGCTTTGACTCAGGGGGAACCTCATCTTCCAGCTGAGAAGAAGGTAAAACTCGAACCCACAAAATTTTTCTATTTTCCCCCAGATCGTATGCTCCCTGGTCTTAGCATAGATTTTGGTTGGTGTCGGGAAATAGGGTTTGTAGAATTGTTGGAGACGATCGAGTCTCAAGGTTGGACCTATCTTTTTGAGGTTTGTTCTAAAGCTTGCATGTATCCAGAAGCAATGGGGGAATTTTGCTCAAACTTTGTCAATCAAAAGGGAGTTTGTAGTTCTGAAGTCAATGGGAAACAATTTAGCTTCGATTCTGAGAAATTAGGGTCTTGGTTCAAAGTCCCAGTGTTAGGGGAGGAGGTCTATCACAAGGGAAAGGGTCCAATTGAGCTCGGGGGTGCAACAATGCAGGAAGTTTACTCATATTTTGGTGGTCAAGGGAAACACCCAAAAGCTCTCAACCAGTCTGTCCTCACTCCTTTTCAAAAGGTCCTTTTTAATGTGGTCCGACGAGGTATTGTTCCGCGTCATGACAAGCGTGCCTTGGCAAGCAGGTTAGATCTGATCTACATCTTTCTCCTCGAATCTCAGCGTCAAATAAATTTTCCTGTCGTCTTTATCTCCCATCTCACTCACTCCATCTCCCAGAACAATATGATTGGGTATGGGTCTCTTCTCACCTTCATTATGAGAAAGGTTGGGGTTGACCTTACTCGTTACTCAGCTGAACCTCTTACTCCTGCCCATATTCTTAACAAAGCTTGCTTGAATGGGATTAGCCTGAGTGTAGTGGATGGAGTCGTCTGTGTTGGTAAGACGAATGTGGGAGATACTACACCTCAGGAGGAAGAGGGAGAAGAAGATGTCGATGAGGAGGAGGATGATTTAGAAGGAGCAGAAGAGGAGCTTGATGAGGGAGATGAACTATCAGCTGCGGAAGAGGAGGCACCACTTCCTTGCCATGAGACAGAGGGTCAGACAGAGGGTGTTCCTGTTGACCTATGTCCAAAGGAGGCAAGTCCAATCAAAGCCACCTCCTCTCCCAAGAACATTCCAACCACATCATCTCATCAGCCTATCCGTCGCAGTAGCCGTCTAGCCAGCTCTTCCAAGGGAATTCCTCCGGTCTACAGGGTCGAGGATTCAGAATCAGACAAAGATGGTGAAACCCAATCTGCTGCTCCCTCTCCAGACGGTTCAGTACAGCTCTTGGTGGCTAAAGTGGATCAACTGCAGCTGGACAATGTGGTTCTGTTGTCAGCTGTTACTTCTTTGCAGGAGCTCATTCACAAGATGCAGCAGGACCAGGCAGAGTTCTTCAATGATATGACAGAACGCCTTGCTGACATGATCGTCGAGGAGGTGACACATGCTGAGGATGCTGCTCCTGGATCTCCCCAAACCTGACCCTGCTACAAAATCCTTGCTTATCCTACCCCATATAATCTGCTGTCCATCAAACATTTTATTTTGTTTTTGCTGGCTCTTTAAACAATTTTTTTTTGGTTTGGTTTTTGGATGCGCCAAGTTTATGACTAATGCTCATTAGTGCGCTTTTCCTACGTTCTGATAGTTGCCCCACTCTGACTTGTAGAATTTTTGCTTGTATTGTGCTATATGTTGCGTTTATCTTGTTCTGCTTGCAGGGGTGCGGTCAAAATCGTTGAACGACTTGAGCTGCATGATGACTATCTGCTTGCTAGGGTAATATGATTCCTATATCCTCCTTCTTCTTCTTCTCCTTTGGTTCCGCGTTTTTCCCTACTCCCTTTTTGATAATTCCAAAGGGGGAAGATATTGAGAGGACAACTTGTGTTCCATTATATTTGTTTTTATACTTGGGTTCACCACCTAAGCGACTCATCTGTTCCTGGTTAAGTTTTTGACTCTGGATTGTCAGGTTACATATCTCATTCCTTAAGTTATTTACTCCTATCAAGTTGTAAGGTTGTCATCATCAAAAAGGGGGAAATTGTTGATTCCTGGTTTTGATGATGACAAGCTAACCTTCTACTAATAGTTTGTTTTGGAGAATGTCAGGAACAGGTTAATATTTAAAAGAAGGACAAATGCAACAACCGAAGCAAGCAAGGGAACTTTGAAGTAATTAAGTTCAAAGTACGTGGCAAGATTAAATCAAGGATCAAGTCAAGCAAATTCTATAAGGGTCAAAAGGTATAAGACCAATGTAATTTAGTACATGCTTAGTATGGGAACAGAGTATTTTGAAGAGTCCTAGTTATATCGTGAAACGAAATAAATCAGTTTTACTTTTACAAAAAGATAAACATCAAATGTTTTAAACTGATTTTACAAAACCGTTTGAAGTTATACTCTTGAATTTGAGTTAACATATAACTCTCAAAATACGAAAAGATTGATTTTCCTAAACGTGTTTGAAGTCAGATTTGCGAAAATCTATCTATTAAAAAGAGTCCTAAACTGGGTTGGATTTGAATCTAGGTTAAACACTTGGATTCGTATAAATACAACTTTTGTTCTTTGCGAAACTTTTTCATCAGACTTATTTACATCAACCGGAAGCTTTCAGGTATCACCCTTAAAGTCTTAATCTTTGAAGAAGTCTGTTCCTGTTCCCATATAGAGCAGTATTTGTTACTTGGTCTTATATCGTATGTTAAGTAGTTAATTAATTCTTATACGTTTGATTAAAGTGTTGAGTTATTGTAAGTTAAGCCTGAGTCAGGCTTACTTGAGCAAGAGAGAAGATCTCACGAGAGATCAGTGAGTTGGAACAGTTGAGGGACTGTTTCCATAAGGGAAGGAACAAAGAGGGTTGTTCCTAGTCATCTGCAATCAGAGGCGATTGGCAGATTGTGGCCCGAGTAGATTAGGTTTGTAAAGAAACTGAGTTGTTTTGCCTAATTAGTGAAAGTGTTTAAGTCCCCAAAGGGGCCGTGGTTTTTTCCTCTCTATTGGGCCTAGAGAGTTTTCCACGCTAAATCTTGCTTGCATATTTTACTGTTTCTGTTCCTTGTAGTTTAATTTTTATAAATACGTAAAATATCAATTCACACCCCCTCTTGAGGAACTCTGTAAAACTAACAATATCAGCAGCTGACACTGAAGCGAGAGGAATCTTGCTGTTATTAAAATGGCTGAATACAAATGGATACAAGAGTATTATTATCAATACTGACTGCAAAGTACTCATCAAGCACCTAAAGAGCAGATCAGCCACCCCAATGGAGATCTGAAGCATAGTAGAAGATATTTATAATATAGGCAAAACGTTTGATTACTGTAATGTTAATTTCACTAATAGACAAGCTACGATGGACGCCCACAAACTTGCTGTTCAAGCAAGGATAAGTGGTCTCCAACATAGCTTCTAGGGTCGTTAAGTGTCTGTCAAAAAAAAATCATTTAGTTTCCAATTACGTTCATAAAGCATAAAACATGTTATGGCATCTTTATGACACAGCTTAAATATCACAAGTTGCAACCTTTATCATTTTTGTATTTACTAATGCCTAATTCAAGATATTAAATATGAAAATGTCAAACTCTTTGCATTGAGAAACGCTAAACTCTCCTTGGTACAATATGTACGGAAAGACGGACATAAGAAGTTGGAACTTCTCTTGAAAAAATTTCAAATTAATTACTCTACCTGTCCCTTAATATTCGACCGTTTAACCTTATTACAATATTCACATAATTCACTTTTACTCAATTTTATTTTTAGTGTATGAAAATAAATGTTAGTATATATATAATATATTATAGACTTCATCTTAATTTATATTTTTAAAATATTAATATTTTTATAAATTTTTATAATATCTAGTGAAAGATATTGACGATCGAAGTTGTGTATTAACAAGCGTGTCAAGTCAAAATGCTAGGAGTGTCAAAACGGTAGGAGTGTTAAAGGGGGGGGAGTAGGTTGATTAGTGCGTGGTCAAAGTGTCGGCCCTTCCACCGGCCCATGAGATCATTATCACATTTCTTATTCGTAACGGCAAAACTAGATGAACATGGTGATGAAAAGTTTGATATAGTTGATTAGGATAAGTATATAGTCAAACAGGGAAAGCTGAGTAATAAACAATAAAATTAGAGGCCAGCTGCTTTTTTGTGCTAGATATTTATAGGGACTAGGACCTGACACATTCTCTTTCATAAAGTCTACGAAGTTCTTTTTCATAGAATTCTTATACTTCGGCAATGTTCATTTAAATTTAATTGCATTTCTATTTAGTTCAGTTCAGTTCAGCAATATTAAATTTAGAAACATTTAATTCAGTTTAATTCAGTTTAGCTAAGTTCAGTTTTATTTAGTTCATTTCAAAAGAACCGCATTATGTTCATCATATTCTTTTATGATCTTATTGTTTTATTTTTTTATTTTTTTAATATTATAATGTTAAATATTAATATAAATTATATTGTAATTTTCACCTTTATTTACTATTATAATTATTATTATTATTATTATTATTATTATTATTATTATTATTATTATTATTATTATTATTATTATTATTATTATTATCATTACTATTACTATTATTATTACTCTTACTATTGTTTTTATTATTATTATTAGTATTGCTATTATTACTCCCTCCGTCCCAAGCGAGGTATTTTTTTAAATGAATGAGAGAAGGTGCTCGGAAAAGAAAAAATTTAGTGAGAAGAAAAAGACAATAAAATAATTATGGAGTAATTTCTAATTTAGAAGTGTAACAACTACTCCGTAATCCGGTACGGACGAAAAAAGAATGTATAAAAAGTAACCTGGGAACGAGGGAGTATTATTATTATAATATAATATTTATTATTAATGATTTATTAGTCATTGTTTATTAGTCATTATTTATCATTTATTATTTATCATTTGTTATTTATTATTTATCATTTGTTATTTATTATTTATTATTTATTATTTATTATTTATTATTTATTATTTATTATTTATTATTTATTATTTATTATTTATTATTATTATTATTATTTATTATTTATTATTTATTATTTATTATTTATTATTATTATTTATTATTCATTATTTATTATTTATTATTCATTATTTATTATTTATTATTTATTATTTATTATTTATTATTTTTTATTTGTTATTTATTATTTATTATTTTTTATTTGTTATTTGTTATTTATTATTTATTATTTATTATTTATTATATATTATTTATTATTTATTATTTATTATTTATTATTTATTATTTATTATTATTATTTATTATTTATTATTTATTATTTATTATTTATTATTTATTATTTATTATTTATTATTTATTATTTATTATTTATTATTTATTATTTATTATTTATTATTTATTATTTATTATTTATTATTTATTATTATTATTATTATTTATTATTTATTATTATTATTTATTATTTATTATTTATTATTTATTATTTATTATTTATTATTATTATTTATTACTTATTATTTATTACTTATTATTTATTATTTATATTTATTATTATTATTTATTATTTATTATTTATTATTTATTATTATTACTACGTATTTTATATTATTATTTATTAATTAATTTATATTATTATTTATTATATTATTTATTATTTATTACGTAGTATTTATATTTATTATTTATTATATTATTTTTATTTATTATTTATTATTCATTATCATTATTTATTATTTATTATTTATTATTCATTATTTATTATTTATATTATTATTTTATTTATTACGTAGTATTTATTATTTATTATTATTATTTATTATTTACTATATTATTCATTATTTATTATTCATTATTTATTATTTATTATTTTATTTATTATTTATTATTTTTATTTATTATTTATTATTTAATTTATATTTATTATTATTATTTATTATATTATTATTATTTATTATTTATTATTTATTATTTATATTTATTATTTATTATTTATTATTATTTATTATTTATTATTTATTATTTATTATTTATTATTTATTATTTATTATTTATTATTTATTATTTATTATTTATTATTTATTATTTATTATTTATTATTTATTATTTATTATTTATTATTTATTATTTATTATTTATTATTTATATTTATTATTTATTATTTATTATTTATTATTTATTATTTATTACTTATTACTTATTATTTATTATTTATTATTTATTATTTATTATTTATTATTTATTATTTATTATTTATTACGTAGTATTATTATTTATTATTTATTATTTATTATTTATTATTTATTATTTATTATTCATTATTCATTATTTATTATTTATTATTTATTATTCATTATTTATTCTTATTATTTATTATTATTACTTATTATTTATTATTTATTATTTATTATTTATTATTTATTATTTATTATTATTATTTATTATTTATTATTTATTATTATTATTATTATTTATTATTTATTATTTATTATTTATTATTATTTATTATTTATTATTTATTATTTATTATTTATTATTTATTATTTATTATTTATTATTTATTATTTATTATTTATTATTATTATTTATTATTTATTATTTATTATTTATTATTTATTATTTATTATTTATTATTTATTATTTATTATTTATTATTTATTATTTATTATTTATTATTTATTATTTATTATTTATTATTTATTATTTATTATTTATTATTTATTATTTATTATTTATTATTTATTATTTATTATTTATTATTTATTATTTATTATTTATTATTTATTATTTATTATTTATTATTTATTATTTATTATTTATTATTTATTATTTATTATTTATTATTTATTATTTATTATTTATGATTTACTTCCTTCGTCCCGGAATACTTGACCTGTTTTCCTTATCGGGTCGTACCTTAATACTTGACCTGTTTCTAAAAATGGAAATATTCTAACAATATTATACTCCCTCCGTCCTGGAATACTTGACCTGTTTTCCTTATCGGGCCGTCCCTTAATACTTGACTTGTTTCCATAAATGGAAATATTCTAACAATATTATATTATTTCTCACTCCACCCTTATTAACCCACCTACCCCCTACTCCATACAAAAAATAATTAAAAATTCAACCCCTACTCTCCCCATCCCCACCCTTTACACATTTCCCACTAACTACATTAAAATAATACCCCACTATCAACTACTACCTATTAAATTAAATAAGTCAATTCAAGTCCCTTAAACTCTGTGCCGGTCAAACCGGGTCGAGTATTCCGGGACGGAGGGAGTATTATTTCTCACTCCACCCCTATTAACCCACCTACCCCCTACTCCATACAAAAATTAATTAAAAATTCAACCCCTACTCTCCCACAACCCCACCTCTTAACCCACCTCCCACTAACTACATTAAAATAATACCCCACTATCAACTACTACATGTTAAATTAAATAAGTCAATTCAAGTCCCTTAAACTCTGGGCCGGTCAAACCGGGTCGAGTAATCTGGAAAGGAGGGAGTATTATTTATTATTTATTATTTATTATTTATTATTTATTATTTATTATTAATTATTTATTATTAATTATTTATTATTTATTATTTATTATTTATTATTTATTATTTATTATTTATTATTTATTATTATTATTTATTATTTATTATTTATTATTTATTATTTATTATTTATTATTTATTATTTATTATTTATTATTTATTATTTATTATTTATTATTTATTATTTATTATTTATTATTTATTATTTATTATTTATTATTTATTATTTATTATTTATTATTTATTATTTATTATTTATTATTTATTATTTATTATTTATTATTTATTATTTATTATTTATTATTTATTATTTATTATTTATTATTTATTATTTATTATTTATTATTTATTATTTATTATTTATTATTTATTATTATTTATTATTTATTATTTATTATTTATTATTTATTATTTATTATTTATTATTTATTATTTATTATTTATTATTTATTATTTATTATTTATTATTTATTATTTATTATTTATTATATTTATTATTTATTATTCATTATTTATTATTTATTATTATTATTTATTATTTATGATTTATGATTTATGATTTATGATTTATGATTTATGATTTATTATTATTATTATTTATTATTTATTATTTATTATTATTATATTATTTATTATATATATTTATTATATATTATTTAGTATTTATTATTTATTATTTATTATTTATTATTTATTATTTATTATTATTATTTATTATTTATTATTTATTATTTATTATTTATTATTTATTATTTATTATTATTATTTATTATTTATTATTTATTATTTATTATTTATTATTTATTATTTATTATTTATTATTTATTATTTATTATTTATTATTTATTATTTATTATTTATTATTTATTATTTATTATTTATTATTTATTATTTATTTATTATTTATTATTTATTATTATTATTATTTATTATTTATTATTTATTATTATATTATTATTATTATTTATTATTTATTATTTATTATTTATTATTTATTATTTATTATTTATTATTATTTATTATTTACTCCCTTCGTCCCGGAATACTTGACCTGTTTTCCTTATCGGGTCGTACCTTAATACTTGACCTGTTTCTAAAAATGGAAATATTCTAACAATATTATACTCCCTCCGTCCCGGAATACTTGACCTGTTTTCCTTATCGGGCCGTCCCTTAATACTTGACCTGTTTCTACGAATGGAAATATTCTAACAATATTATATTATTTCTCACTCCACCTTTATTAACCCACCTACCCCCTACTCCATACAAAAAATAATTAAAAATTCAACCCCTACTCTCCCATCCCCACCCTTTACACATTTCCCACTAACTACATTAAAATAATACCCCACTATCAACTACTACCTATTAAATTAAATAAGTCAATTCAAGTCCCTTAAACTCTGTGCCGGTCAAACCGGGTCGAGTATTCCGGGACGGAGGGAGTATTATTTCTCACTCCACCCCTATTAACCCACCAACCCCCTACTCCATACAAAAAATAATTAAAAATTCAACCCCTACTCTCCCCCAACCCCACCTCTTAACCCACCTCCCACTAACTACATTAAAATAATACCCCACTATCAACTACTACATGTTAAATTAAATAAGTCAATTCAAGTCCCTTAAACTCTGGGCCGGTCAAACCGGGTCGAGTATTCTGGGATGGAGGGAGTATTATTTATTATTTATTATTTATTATTTATTATTTATTATTTATTATTTATTATTTATTATTTATTATTTATTATTTATTATTTACTCTCTTCGTCCCGGAATACTTGACCTGTTTTCCTTATCGGGTCGTACCTTAATACTTGACCTGTTTCTAAAAATGGAAATATTCTAACAATAGTATACTCCCTCCGTCCCGGAATACTTGACCTGTTTTTCTTATCGGGCCGTCCCTTAATACTTGACCTGTTTCTACAAATGGAAATATTCTAACAATATTATATTATTTCTCAATCCACCCTTATTAACCCACCTACCCCCTACTCCATACAAAAAATAATTAAAAATTCAACCCCTACTCTCCCCATCCCCACCCCTTTACACATTTCCCACTAACTACATTAAAATAATACCCCACTATCAACTACTACCTATTAAATTAAATAAGTCAATTCAAGTCACCTAAACTCTGTGCCGGTCAAACCGGGTCGAGTATTCCGGGACGGAGGGAGTATTAATTCTCACTCCACCCCTATTAACCCACCTACCCCCTACTCCATACAAAAAATAATTAAAAATTCAACCTCTACTCTCCCCCAACCCCACCTCTTAACCCACCTCCCACTAACTACATTAAAATAATACCCCACTATCAACTACTACCTGTTAAATTAAATAAGTCAATTCAAGTCCCTTAAAATCTGGGCCGGTCAAACCGGGTCGAGTATTCTGGGACGGAGGGAGTATTATTTATTATTTATTATTTATTATTCTTTATTTATTATTTATTATTTATTATTTATTATTTATTATTTATTATTTATTATTTATTATTTATTATTTATTATTTATTATTTATTATTTATTATTTATTATTTATTATTTATTATTTATTATTATTATTTATTATTTATTATTTATTATTTATTATTTATTATTTATTATTATTATTTATTATTTATTATTTATTATTTATTATTTATTATTTATTATTTATTATTATTATTTATTATTATTATTTATTATTTATTATTTATTATTTATTATTTATTATTTATTATTTATTATTTATTATTATTTATTTATTATTTATTATTTATTATTTATTATTTATTATTTTTTATTTATTATTTATTATTTTTTATTTTTTATTTTTTATTTTTTATTTTTTATTTTTTATTTTTTATTTTTTATTTTTTATTTATTATTTATTTTATTTTATTTTTTATTTTTTATTTATGTTAGGTTGTGAACAATCCAATATCACGCGGAATAAACCGTAAATGCCAAAATCGAAATTAATTACACTTAGTCAATTAGCATATTTAGTCTACATAGTTTGTGATGCGTGTTTTCCCTAGACGCTCCCGAACCGAACAAGATCAAGTTAGAACACTAAATGTTGTCCATCCGTAGTAAGTCCACAGTACGTTCAGATCCGCCTTAGATCGTACCAACTAGGATATAAAATAAGTATTATGATTTCGCGATCTCACTTTTAGGTGATAGACAAAGTATGTTGTATTTATATGTTTAATTCATGACCATATGCCATGTACTTATAGGAAAATAAGAAAAACTCTAGATGTCAAAACCCTAGAGTATTTCAGGCGGTTTTAGGAAAATCCCAAAACCTTAAAGCCTCTAGGGCAGCCGGCTGCTTTCCTTGCATATCAAGCAAGCCTGGCCAACCCTTGCACGCAAGGCGCCAGCAACGCTGGCCCAAGTGCTACGCACAGCAGCGCTGGCCCATGCTCTAGGCACAATAGCGCTGGCCAGTCTTGTGACTGCCATGCGCGTTGGCCTTGCACACAGGCACAGCTTGCTGTGGTTGCTGGTACGGCCCAAAAAGCGATGGGCCATTGCTCGTGCGATGGCTCGTTGCTCATGCTTCCGATTCGCTTTCCGATTCAAACAATATTTACGTTTCCGATAATATTTCCGATTTCGACAATATTTCCGATATTTTCGACTCCAGTAATATTTATTTTTTTGGCAATATTTCTATTTCCTATGCCAGTAATATTTCTATTTCCGTTACGAACAATTTTTGTGTTTGCGGCAATCTGTTCGACTTCGATAATATTTATATTTTCGTTATGAACCATCTGGCAATATCTTCATTTCCGGCAAATATTCTTTCTTTAGCTCCCCACTGAAACCAACATCCATCATTTCCGAATATCCATAGTTACAGTATTTACGGGATATAATATTCACCTAAATACTTGATCCGTTCACGTACTATTTGTGTGACCCTACGGGTTAAGTCAAGAGTAAGCTGTGGCATTAATAATATTAATTCCATTTGAACTGAGGCGACCTCTAGCTAGGCATTCATATCACTTGATTTCATTGAATATTTAACTTGCTTAATTAATATTAAACTGCATTTATTACACTTAGCATTAAATGCAAAGTTGGACCAAGGGCATTATTTCTTTCAGTCTCCCACATGTCCTTAGGGACAATTGTGCATTTTCGAATTCCTTTGTTGCTTGAAGCATGCTCATGAACATAAGGTAAGACTGTTCATCCTTATTACGTTCAGAGGTACATCTCGGTGTCTTAGTTCAATAGATCAAATAAAATGATACGCATAGCCTATGATTCATGTGAGCACAACCATGCATTTTACAGTTTCTAGCTCTCCGAGTTTCCTTGTAGAACTTATGGCATCTCATCCCGATTTATGGGAGGACAATCCCAATCTTGTGATCTTGAGGTTATACTTCATTTGATAGGTGATTACCCGAGCGTTGACGCTATGGTCTCCTTTTGTGGGGCGAAAGTTGATAACTTCAAAGTAACCAGTTCTCATACAAGTAATCTCAAATCACTCAGGTATTGAGGATTAGTGTCTAATAAGATAATGAAATTTACTTATGAAAAATTTACATCTCTTACAGTAAAGTTTCATAGGTGTGTCCGATACGAATCTTATCAAGTAAGTATCTATGCAAATGATTGCGACATCGCCATATTAGCATGGTTCAAGAAACAAAACTACTACTCATCTTGCATTCTAGTCGTCTAGCGTTTTCTATGCGTCCGGCCACCTTTATAGAAAACCTGGGACAAGGGACCATTTTCAACTTTTGACTTTTCAAGTTCACTTGATAGACATTTCTTAGTCACATGACTGGTCCTGATAGTTTATCTTAATTTTTTTTTCAAATTGAAAGGACCCATCATTTAATGAAACCATAAAATTAAATGGAAAAATGAAATTATTTCATTTCCATGAATGGTTAACCAGAATGTTTTAAAAACTATTTAAATTCTAAAAATTTATAACATTAAAAGACATCAAAGTCATTCTCCAATATGCTTGGTTCCCATAGTTACCTTGTGCGAGTTTTCCTTCGCTTGCGGCATAGGTTTTGTGAATGGATCTGAGATATTGTTGTTGTGGGGTTTTTCCGGTGAGATAACCTGGAGGTTTTCCGGTAACTGGGAACTTAACAAGAATGTATTTTTATAGAGAGAGAAAGTAGAGAGAAGGCAGAGCAGTATTGTTCTTGATTGTATTGATTGTGACCCCTTTTTCTTGGAAAATGGGGCTTTATATAGTACTAGGTTATTTGGGAAATGACCTAACATTCCCTCTCATGATTGGTTGAAGTGGGAGATGAGGACATGTGTCCTTTCCTTGGCAGTTTTCCTGGCCTCTTGGACAGAGCAGTATTGTTCTTGATTGTATTGATTGTGACCCCTTTTTCTTGGAAAATGGGGCTTTATATAGTACTAGGTTATTTGGGAAATGACCTAACATTCCCTCTCATGATTGGTTGAAGTGGGAGATGAGGACATGTGTCCTTTCCTTGGCAGTTTTCCTGGCCTCTTGGTCATAAATGGGCTGTTTGGGATTTTGGGCCATCGTACGGTACTGACTGCGTATAATGCTTTCAAATGGACGAGAATACACACATTTATACGTGTTTGAATACGGATACGTGTATTTCGTAATTGCTTAGTCATGTATTTATACACCAAAGTAGAAGCCTATTGATTGACTCAGGGGGTGCAATTCGTGCCACGTGTCGTATCTTTATTGGTACACGTTGGCATGGTAATTTTGCCCACAACATTTGCCCCTCAAGAAGGGCATTTCGGAAAACAATCTTTCGGATATCGCTTGTTGACCTTTGGTATTCAAGTCCGCTTTTGGGACAAGTGTTGAGATAGTGACACGTGTCACTTTTCTCCTTTTTGCCCCTCTCTATATATATGAGGCGGTAAATTTTCATTTTTTACATTTTCGATTTCGTAGAGCTCCAGACAGGCGATTTCCGGCGACCTTCCACCACCAGCAGGCGATTTCCGGCCGCCGCGAGACTCAATCGGTTCTTCGCAATACTCAACGTGTTCTTCACGAGACTCAACCTGTTTTTTCACGAATTAGTTCTTTGATCTTTCAAGGTTATTTCCTTACTCTTCTTTCATGTTTTTATCATGTATTCGTCACCCTTTTTTTTGTGTTAGTAGTCGGCACCTTCGCAGTGGGTAAGGATTCCTGGGGTTTTAAATGAGGCGTTTACACCGCTCGTCCTCTGTCGGGACGGCCGCCCAGTAACATCTTTTTTCTTCGTTGTTAGTCATCCCTTAAGCCATGCCCTGTTACCTATGCAGAGAGCATGGCAAGAACCAAGCAGACGACAGACCCTACTCGTCTGCGTTTGCGGGATGGGCCGGCTACCCCTCCGATGGAGAGACATTCTTCCACAGACCCAACAGTAGACCAAGAGTATGTCGACCTCTTTCAAGAGATCGACGAGTATGCTGAGACTGAGGAGAATAATACAGCGAGCTCGTCCGAGCATACATTGAGCCGGGCAGTCGAGGAGACGCGTGTTGCTCCACTGCCCTTGGTTGCCGAAGGACCAGCGGCTGTTGATACTAGAGTAATGCCGAGGGGTCGAGAGGAAGCTCAGCTTCTTCCCTCAGAGATTCATCCAGACATCGGCTGGATGAGGCTGTTGGAGAAGAAGGGGGCTGACATGAGAGACGGCCTCTGTGTTGGTGAGGGATACGAAATGCGGGTGCCGGCCGGCATGGATTCGACGGTCAGTCTGCTTGCCGAGGGTGAATTTCCCGTTTACGCTGCTACCCTCAAACTAGGCATGAGATTCCCTCCACATCCGTTCGTTGTGGAGGTGTTGGATGGTTTTAACGTTGGGGTGGCTCAGCTGACCCCAAATTCCTGGGCAGACATATTCGGCTACATAGCCAAATGCGCGCTGAACAACGTGCGGCCGTCTTTCAATGCTTTCTTGCATTTGGTCTCCATATCCCGATCTCCCAAGGCCGCCGAGGGGTGGTTTAACCTCAGCAGCCGAGGCACCTACCAAACTGTGGTGGGCAAGCTCAACAAATGGCACAAGTGGAGGAAGAGATGGGTCGTCTTTCATACGGACGACCAGGAGATGTACGACAGAATGAGCCGCTGGAGCCGCACGACCAACTACATGGAACATGACGAGGGTCTCCCACCCCTTTCTGCGGACGAGTGGGATCACATAATGGTGTTGTTTAAGGCCAACACCTACCATCTGACTGCTGACAAAACATTCCATGTGCCGGCCGAGTGGTT
This sequence comes from Spinacia oleracea, assembly GCF_020520425.1. Classification (NCBI taxonomy): domain Eukaryota; kingdom Viridiplantae; phylum Streptophyta; class Magnoliopsida; order Caryophyllales; family Amaranthaceae; genus Spinacia; species Spinacia oleracea. The sequence continues at coordinate 65,037,723 of NC_079490.1, read as the reverse complement.
GCCTCACATAAGCCAATTACGGGACGAAGCGTTCTTGGCTGTTGTGGGTTTAGGATATTTTATGACCCAAGGTAGAACGTTAGGTTATACGCCGTCTGATTTAGTTCCATTCATTCTCTAACCATTACCCTTTTTGTATGTGCAGAAGAAGGGATGAGTAAGTTATCTGAGGCAGATAAGGGCAAAGGCGATATGACCGACTGGATGGCCGACATCTATGAGGCTAAGATGAAGAAGGCTAAGGCCGAGTTGGAAGAGAAGGTGAGTAACCAACCATTTGATTTTAGTCTTTCTTTTGAGCAAAGTGCTAGCATCCTCGAGTCACAGTAGCAAGTTTTGGTCAGTGTTTTCTGTAGTACACTTCGTCACGCCTTGGTGACGGGCGTTCTCGTGGTGACGAGTCACTTCTTTGGGAGTGACTCGTGATCACAAAGGTGCGCCTCGTCCTATCTGTAAGGACGGGCGTCTCTTTTGTTGACGAGCCACTTCTTTGGCAGTGACTCGTAATCACAAAGATGCGCCTCGTCCTATCTGTAAGGACATGCGTCTCTTTTGGTGACAAGCCTTCTCTTTTAGAGCGTCTTGTGATCACAAGGATGCGCCTCTTCCCAAATATAAGGACGGGCGGCTCTTGTGGTGACGGGCCACTTCCTTAAGAGTGACTTGTGATCACAAAGATGCCCCTCGTCCTGTCCATGAAGACGTGCAACTCTTGTGGTAACGTGCCACTTCTTTAAGAGTGACTTGTGATCAGAAAGATGCCCCTCGTCCTATCCATGACGACGGGCGGCTCTTGTGGTGACGAGCCACTTCTTTAAGAGTGACTCGTGATCACAAAGGTGCTCCTCGTCCTATTTATGAGGATGGGCGGCTCTTGTGGTGACGAGCCACTTCCTTAAGAGTGACTTGTGATCACAAAGATGCCCCTCGTCCTGTCCATGAAGACGGGTGGCTCTTGTGGTGACGAGCCACTTCTTTAAGAGTGACTCGTGATCACAAAGGTGCTCCTCGTCCTATTTATGAGGATGGGCGGCTCCTTTGGTGACGAGCCACTGTTTGGTCACAAAGTTGCGCCCTGTTCTGGATACAGGATTGGGCGTCTCGGTTGGTGACGAGCCACCTCCTTGAGAGTGGCCCATGTCCAAAGAAGCGCCTTGTCGTTGAATTAGATCTGGGCGTCTCTTTTGGCGAGCCAACAATTTTCTGACTTGGCCTAGATCACTTTATGTCTTTTTCACCTTCCATTTATTATAATTCGTTTCAGCAAGCGAAGGACGCGGCTAAGACGGCGGCAAGGGCGAAGGGGACGACTCTTTCTCAACTGAAAAAGAGGTCGGCGCCTGCTGATTCGGAGACTCCGAGCACTTTTAAGAAACCTCGGCCCAAACCCCGTCGTCTGGTAAAGAAGGACGAATCCCACGCCGTCGACGATGATCACCCTGCTGACGGTGAGCAAGCAGTGGATAAGCCCTCTTCGATTGTGGACATTGTGTCCAAATCGAAGTCTGGTGGACATCAGGTTGAGCCGGCGGATCCTCTAGCTGGAATTCCGGCCAATGTCCGCTCTCAGATCCCTGCGGAGGTGACCCGCCGAGCCAGGTCATCAGGTGGTAAGTTTTACTCGAACGTTGTACAGACGTATCGAGCCTCATCTGACAGTTCTTCTTACTCTCCGCGTCATCCTAAGGACATTGTTTTTCCTATAGCTAAAGACGGCAAAGGGAAGGGAGCAGCTGCGGCAGAGGACGAGAATATCCCTGCTACTCCTCACTATTCGTCCAGGGACAGGGCGGCAATATGCCGCAAAGTTTTTAAGGCCGTCCCGACGGAGTACGTCGCTTCTCTCCCTGGTCGTCGGACAGACGCCCAGTTCGGTGCCATCCAAGCCAGCCTTCTAGACGTGAGTTTGTCTTCATAAATTCCATATGAGTAAATGTTTTTGTAATGTTTACTAACATATGGGCCCTTTTTGCAGTTGTTCTGCCGCATGGAGTTCCGCAAGAGTTGGAAAACCAACACTGTCGAGGAGCTCAAAGCCCAAGTGGCCGAGTCCGTCCATCATGGTGATTACGCATTCAAGTCGATTGAGGAGGTCCGCTTGGAAATGCAGACGACCATAGACCTTCAGGCGAAGGAGGTGGCGTCATTAAGATCAGAGAAGGCCGGACTATTGAAAAAGCTCTTGAAGCAGGATACTGACATAATGGAGATGGTCGAGGAGGGCAAGAAGGCTGCGGTGGAGATTCAGACGCTTCAAGGCCAACTCGAGGAGTATGCTCAAGTGAAGGAAGCAGCCGACCAAGCTGGACGTCTTCAGGGGGAGCTGGAGACTGCTAGGTTGCAAGTTCGCACTTTGAGGGACCGTCTCCATGAGTCTTACGACCAAGGGGAGCAGACGACGAAGGATGCTGTCAAGCATGCCTGGGAGAACCACATGGAGGAGTATGACCTCGCGTGGTTCCTGTGGGGCTTGGAGCACAGTGCTGCTGTGTTGGCCGCTGAGCGTCTCAGGCAGCCGCCTCTGGAGTTTGTGCCTTCTGATGATGAGGACGATGTTGCCGCCCCCTGATTTGCCGCCATGCTATGTAATCACTTAAACTAGTGTTCTCCTGCCTTAGGGCAAAAACAATTATTTTTGTTGGGTTTTGGCGCCGCTGGCGTCTGTATCATTGTGCCTGCTGAGCACACGACAATTTCTTTCTTTTTTTTGTTTTTGAATTCTGGGCTACTTTTGCACGTCTTTCTACGGGCGTTGTTCTATAAGTAAGTAGGTTATTTTTGTTGCTTCTTTTACCTCGCATTTATTTGTTCTTCGTAATTCGATTATTCTTTAATCAATAGGTGTGGTAGCCAAGGTGCAGCTGAGTATACACTAGGTACGTTGGTGTACTTTGGAGCAAGGGCTCAACTTTGGTCATCACGATCTTTGCCGAGTGTGTCTTTGCAAATCTTTTGGTCATGCCGCAGGCAATTGAGCGTGCGCTAGGCACTACCGCGGTCGTCGCTTTCTTTGGCGAGCGTGTCTATAACGATATTGATTGACGCAAGTCAATCAATAGGTATGATTGCCGCTAGACATGCTCATCAAATGGAATGGACGGCCAAAAGATCTGCACAATCAACCTTTTTCCAAGGACGTTCGTGCCGCCGAACTCTTGAGCAAACAACCTTTGTTTCAAAGTTGTTCATGCCGCAGGCAACTGAGCATGCGCTAGGCACTACCGTGGTCGTCACTTTCTTTGGAGAGCGTGTCTATAACGATATTGATTGACGCAAGTCAATCAATAGGTATGATTGCCGCTAGACATACTCGTCAAATGGAATGGACGGCCAAAAGTTCTGCACAACCAACCTTTTTCCAATTACGTTCGTGCCGCCGAACTCTTGAGCAAACAACCTTTGTTTAAAAGTTGTTCATGCAGCAGGCAACTGAGCATGCGCTAGGCACTACCGTGGTCGTCACTTTCTTTGGCGAGCGTGTCTATAACGATATTGATTGACGCAAGTCAATCAATAGGTATGATTTCCGCTAGACATGCTCGTCAAATGGAATGGACGGCCAAAAGTTCTGCACAACCAACCTTTTTCCAATTACGTTCGTGCCGCCGAACTCTTAAGCAAACAACCTTTGTTTCAAAGTTATTGGTGCCGCTGAGCTTTTGAACAAACAACCTATGTTTTAAGGTTATTTGTGCCGCTGAGCTTTTGAACAAACAACCTATGTTTCGAGGTTATTTGTGCCGTTGAGCTTTTGAACAAACAACCTATGTTTCGAGGTTATTTATGCCGCTGAGCTTTTGAACAAACAACCTATGTTTTAAGGTTATTTGTGCCGCTGAGCTTTTGAACAAACAACCTATGTTTCGAGGTTATTTGTGCCGCTGGCACTGACACATTCCGTAGTGGTTGGCCAGCGGCTTGCTATACTGGGGAGGAAGTTGGATAGGTGATCAGCCTACAACTTGGTGCTAATCTGGGCCACTTCTTAGGCTTCAAACAATTAGTCTTGTTGAGAGTTTTTGCTAATCTGGGCCACTTCTCAGGCCGTCATACAATTAGGCTTTTATATGTATTTGAGTGAATATTTTTACATTCATTGTGCGAGCAATAAATATTACGAGACAAGTAGAGTAGTATTATTTATAGCTTTGCAAGGCAAATTTAGCCGGTTACAAAAGTGATTACTACCTTATTATGACCATTAGAGGCCGCCTCTTAGGCAATGGATCGTGGTAAGTAAGACAAAGCTATCACATATCTAGAAGAAATATTTCTTGAGATTGTCGGCATTCCAAGTGCGCAAAATAGGCCGGCCTTGGATGTCTTGAATGCGGTAGGTTCCATCTCTGACCTCATCATAGATCTCATAAGGTCCCTCCCTGGTGGGCGTCAGCTTACCCTGTTCATTTGCTCGGCCTGTGGATTCCATTTTCCTGAGGACAAAATCTCCCACTTTGAGCACTCTATTAGAGACTTTCTTGTTGTATTCTCTCGCCATTCTTATCTTGTATAGCTGTTGTCTTAGTGCTGCATTTCCTCTAACCTCGGGCAGGAAGTCCAGGGCTGCTTTCATCGTCTCCCAGTTAGCATTTTCGTCATACAGCATGACCCTCAAAGTTGGTTCACACATCTCTATGGGTAAGACAGCCTCGGCGCCATAGGCTAGCAAGAAGGGTGTTTCACCGGTTGAATTCTTAGCCGTGGTGCGGATGGACCATAAGACATTTGGCAGCTCATCATCCCATAGACCTTTGGCTTCGTCGAGCTTCTTTTTCATCCCTTCGGAGATAATTTTGTTGAACGCCTCAACCTGGCCATTGGCTTGGGGACGTCCGATTGATGCAAATCAAGTGTGTATGCCGTGGTCTGCCAGCCACTCTTTCAGCTTAGGCGTCTCAAACTGAGGCCCATTATCGAAGACGATAGCCCGTGGAATCCCAAAACGAGTCATGATATTCTTCCAAATGAATGCTCTCACATCAGCAGTTTTTATGTTTTTGAGCGCTTCTGCCTCCACCCATTTGGTGAAGTAATCTACAGCAACGATGACGTAACGCCTCCCTCCTGGTGCGGCCGTAAATGGGCCTAGAAGATCCATTCCCCACTTAGCAAATGGAATTGGTCTCGTGATGGGCGTCAGAACTCGTGTCGGTCGGTGTATTAGGTGAGCAAAACGCTGGCATTTGTCGCACTTCTTGACCAGTGAGATTGCATCCTCTTTAAGAGTCGGCCAGTAATAGCCGGTTCGAAGTGCCTTTTCAGCCAAAGCCCTTCCACCAATATGCGAGCTACACAACCCCTGGTGAAGGTCTTCTAGAATTTCCTGCCCTTTTTCAGGCGTCACACATCTTAACAAAGGACGGGAGTAGGCCTTTTTGTAGAGGGTGCCGTTCCACATTTCAAACCAAGAGCACTTCTTCTGAAGTTTTGCCGCTTTCCTTGAGTCTTCTGGCAAGACTCCATTCATTTTGAAGTTTACTATGTCATCCATCCATGTGGAGGTCCTGTCAAGGGTTTCCACCTCCATTTTCTCAACACTTTTGTGCTCCTTTACCTTCCAAAACACGTGCCGAGGGGTATCACAAGACGCGGAACTTGCCAATTTTGACAGGGCATCAGCTTGGTTATTTTCCGAGCGAGGGACTTGCCTTACTTCAAAACTTTTCAGTGGTTCTACTTCCTGATGGACGGCCTGCATGTATTTGACCATAGTCGGATCCCTAGCTTCGTAGGTTCCATTAACTTGGCTCACAATCAGCTGGGAGTCAGATAGTGCTACAATCTCCTCGGCGCCTGCCGCCTTACACATTTTTATGCCACAAAGCAGGGCTTCATATTCGGCTTCATTATTTGACGCCTGAAAGTTAAATCGCATAGCATACTCAAAAGTATCCCCTTCTGGAGAGTGGCAGATTATCCCAGCTCCACATCCGTTCTGCGTGGACGAGCCATCTACGTACAGTGTCCACACAGTCTTTGTATTCTTGGCAAAGTCAGGCCTTGTCATTTCGACAATAAAGTCGGCACAAGCTTGCCCCTTGACGGCCTTCCTAGGCTCATAGGTGATGTCAAAGGCATTCAGCTCTATTGCCCAGTTCAGCATTCGTCCTGACGCCTCTAGCTTCGTGAAGGGCAGTTTAAGCGGTTGGTCTGTATAGACCACTATTTTGTGAGCTAAGAAATAGGGTCTCAATTTTTTGTTGGCCATGAACAAGGCTAAGCCAAACTTCTCCACTGTAGGGTATCTAATTTCAGCGTTTTGAAGAACATGACTTACGAAGTATACTGGCATCTGTATGCCCTCCCTTTCTGTTAGTAGAACGGCACTCAGCGAGTGTTCAGATATGGCAAGATACATGTATAATGTCTCTCCCTGCAAGGGGCTGACGAGACGAGGTAAGGTGTGCAAGTGATCCTTTAGTTTTACCAACGCCGCCTCAGCCTCATCCGACCATTCAAACTTAGCCTTCTTCCTGACTGCTCTAAAGAAGTAGTGACACTTGTCTACAGCTCTGGAAAGGAATCTGCCCAAGGCGGCCAGACAACCTGTGAGCCGCTGAACTTCTTTGACTGTCTTGGGTGAGCTCATGTTAATCACTGCCTGGATTTTGTCCGGGTTGGCTTCGATTCCCCTCTCATCAATCAGGAAACCCAAGAATTTGCCCGATGTTACTCCAAACACACACTTCTTGGGATTCAACCTCATGTTGTAAGCCCAGATAGTCTCGAATGTCTCCCTCAGGTCTGCTATGTGTGTCATTCGCTGCTTACTTTTCACAATCATATCATCAATGTAAGCCTCAATATTCCTGCCGAGCTGTTTGGTAAACACAGTGTTAATGAGTCGCTGAAAGGTGGCCGGCGCATTCTTCAACTCAAACGGCATTACTTTGTAGCAGTATATACCCTGTTCGGTTACAAACGATGTCTTTTCCTGGTCATCAGGCCATAGGGGGATTTGGTGAAACCCTGAGTATGCATCCATGAAGCTCATCATGGCATGCCCGGCCGTAGAGTCGATAAGCCGGTCGATCTTTGGCAGTGGGAAACTGTCTTTTGGACATGCCTTATTGAGGTTGGTGTAATCAACACACATCCTCCAGGTGCCGTTCGGTTTCTTGACGAGGACCACATTAGCGACCCAGTCGGGGTACTAACTCGGCCGAACAAACCCTGCATCCATCAACTTCTGTATTTCTGCCGCTGCTGCTTGATTTCTATCCTCCCCATGGTTCCTCTTCTTCTGGCGGACCGGCTTAAAATTTGGGTCCACATTCAGCTTATAGACAGCCACGGCCGGGTCGATGCCCGGCTTTTCTTCGACAGTGAATGCAAAGATATCTTCGAATTCTCTCAGTAAGTGGACCAACTCTGCCGCCAGCGGGTCGTCAGGAGAGATCCCAATGGGCACTGTTCTGTCTGGTTTGTCTGCATTCAATACTACGTCGAAATGAGCCCCAATAGGCTCAGGTCGACGTTCTTCCATGTGTGCCGCTATGTTAGTCAGTGTCTCTTGCAGGGGTTTAGGTTGCGGCTCGGCACACTTTCGTTTGTTTCCCGATGTCTCTTTCTCTTCACCCGTCCCCCATGCTTCCGGACTCAAGGTGGTTAAATAGCAATCTCTAGCTTGTTGCTGATCACCATGTATAGTGCTGACGCTCCCATCATCACAGACAAACGTAAGAAGCATCAAGTGAGTCACAATAACAGCCTTTTCCCTATTCAAGGTAGGACGCCCCAAGATGATATTATATACCGTCAGGTCTTTCACTATGAGGAAACGGACGTGTTAGGTTATGATACATATGACAATACATGAATCATGCGGAAAAACAATAAAGCCAGGAAAGCATATTATTTACACATAATCATTTAGCATAGTATAGATGCATACACTTTGTAGCGTGCCTTCCCTAGCTGCGCCCGAACCGAACAAGAACAAGTCTTTAGGACTCCAAATGTCGTCCCTCCGTAGATAGTCCACAGTACGTCCGGATCCGCCTCAAGTTTGACCAACTAGAATCGTCCTTAAGGTAGTATAGATTTTCGGCTAGGTTAGTGCAAGTGTATGGCTGAATTTTCTTTCAAAACTTACCCTTTAGAATACTTGAATCGTGTCTGTAAATAATGACCCTAGGCACTTATTTATAGAGGTATGGAAAAGGAACTGGAATCCTATTAGGATACTAATTAATTTAATTAGAATCCTGCTAGGACTCTATTAAATAAACTTTATCTAATAGGTTTAGGATTTAATCTTTTATCGAATCCCGATAGCTTTAGGATTCGCACACGAGCATCGCACGAGCACCGTACACCAGCGCAGGCCTTGCGGCCCACGCTGAGCGCACAGCGCTCGGCCCATGCTGCTTTCCGCGCGCGCCCATGGCTTCGGCTGGGCCTGGCTTGCGCTGGGCCTGGTCGAGGCTTGGCGTGTGTTGGTGATGCGTGTGGCTTGCTGGGCGATGGCCTGGCTTCGTGCTGGGCCTTCGTCTAGTGAGCCTCGTCCGACGCTAATTCGTACGATACGCTTCCGATTAAATTCCCGATTTCAGAATTCATTTCCGATACGAACAATATTTAATATTTCCGATTCCGGAATTAATTTCCGTTTCGAACAAATATTTATTATTTCCGTTTCCGGAATTATTTTCCGATTCCGATAATATTTCCGATACTGACAATATTTCCGTTTCCGGCAATATTTCCGATTCCGGCAATATTTCCATTTCCGATAATATTTTCCGATACGTACCATGTTTCCGTTTCCGGCAACATCTACGACTTGGATAATATTTATATTTCCGATACGATCCATATTTCCGTTTCCAGCAATATCATCGTTTCCGGAGTATTCATTTTTTGCTTGTGACGATCTCAGCTCCCACTGAAACCAAGATCCATCGATTCCGAATATCCATAGATAGAGTATTGAATGCCATTAAATACTTGATCCGTTTACGTACTATTTGTGTGACCCTACGGGTTCAGTCAAGAGTAAGCTGTGGATTAACATCATTAATTTCACTTGAACTGAAGCGGCCTCTAGCTAGGCATTTAGCTCACTTGATCTCACTGAATTATTAACTTGTTAATTAATACTGAACCGCATTTATTAGACTTAACATTGAATGCATACTTGGACCAAGGGCATTATTTCCTTCAGTCTCCCACTTGTCCTTAGGGACAAGTGTGCATTTCCTAATTCCTTTGTCACTCGATGCTTGCTCTTGAACATAAGGTAAGAGTTGTCATCCTTATTATGTCCAGAGGTGTTTCTCGGTTTCAGAGTTCAACTGATCAAATAAGCAGATAATCATAGCCTATGATTCATCTGAGCACGGCCATGCATTTCACAGTTTCTAGCTCTCCGAGTGGCCTTGTACAACTTTTAAGCATCTCATCCCGATTTATGGGAGGAAAATCCCAATCTTGCGATCTTGAGATTAGACTTCGTTTGATAGGTGATTACCTGAGCGTTGCCTTTATAGCCTCCTTTTACGGTGCGACGGTTGGTCAACGTCAAAGTAACCAGTTCTCAAACAAGTAATCTCAAATCACTCTGGTATTGAGGATTTAGTGTCTAATAATTTTAATGAAATTTACTTATGACAGATTTTCATCTCTTACAGTAAAGTTTCATAGGTCTGTCCGATACTAGTCTTCCCAAAGTAAGTATCTATGCAAATGATTAAGACATTGCCATGTCCACATAGTTCAAGAAACAGAACTACTAGTCATCTTGCATTCTAGTCGTCTAACGTTTTCTATGCGTCCAATTTTATAGAAAACTCCGACCAGGGACCATTTTCAACTTTTGACATTCAAGTTCACTTGATAGACATTTCTTAGTCACAGGACTGGTCCTGACAGTCTATCTTGAATATATCGTCAAATTGAAGGGACTCATCATTTAATAAACCACAAATTAAATGGAAAAATGAATTCTATTCATTTATTGTGAATGATTAACCAATAATGTTTTACAAAGATTTAAACTCTATAACTTTAAAACATTAAATAAGGACATCAAAGCCATTCTCCAATATGCTTGATTCCCATGGCTGCAGTGTGCGAGTTGTGCTTCGCCTGCGGCAGAGGTTTAGTCAATGGATCTGATATGTTGTCATCAGTTCCAATCTTGCTTATCTCGACTTCTTTTCTTTCAACGAACTCTCGTAGAAGGTGAAATCTACGAAGTACATGCTTGACTCTTTGGTGGTGTCTAGGCTCCTTTGCCTGTGCAATAGCTCCGTTATTATCACAATACAGGGCTATTGGTCCTTTAATGGAGGGGACTACACCTAGTTCACCTATGAACTTCCTTAGCCATATAGCTTCCTTTGCTGCTTCATGTGCAGCAATGTACTCCGCTTCAGTTGTAGAATCCGCAATGGTGCTTTGCTTAGCACTTTTCCAGCTTACTGCACCTCCGTTGAGACAGAAGACAAACCCAGACTGTGATCTGAAATCATCTTTGTCGGTTTGGAAACTTGCGTCCGTATAGCCTTTAAAAATTAATTCATCATCTCCACCATAGACTAGGAAGTCATCTTTGTGCCTTTTCAGGTACTTCAGAATATTCTTGCCAGCAGTCCAATGTGCCTCTCCTGGGTCTGACTGGTATCTGCTCGTAGCACTGAGTGCGTACGCAACATCCGGGCGTGTACATATCATAGCATACATTATTGAACCAATCAATGATGCATATGGAATCCCATTCATTCGTCTACGCTCATCAAGTGTTTTTGGGCACTGAGTCTTGCTTAGAGTTATTCCATGAGACATGGGTAGGTAGCCTCGCTTGGAGTCTGCCATCTTGAACCTATCAAGCACCTTATTGATATAAGTGCTTTGACTAAGTCCAATCATCTTTTTAGATCTATCTCTGTAAATCTTGATGCCCAATATGTACTGTGCTTCTCCTAGATCCTTCATCGAAAAACATTTCCCAAGCCAAGTCTTGACAGAGTTCAACATAGGAATGTCATTTCCGATAAGTAATATGTCGTCGACATATAATACTAGGAAAGCAATTTTTCTCCCACTGACCTTCTTGTATACACAAGATTCGTCTGCGTTCTTGAGAAACCAAAGTCACTGACTGCTTCATCAAAACGTATATTCCAGCTCCTGGATGCCTGCTTCAATCCGTAGATTGATTTCTTTAGCTTGCATACCTTTTTAGCATTCTTTGGATCCTCAAAACCTTCAGGCTGTGTCATGAACACAGTTTCTGTTAAAACGCCGTTTAAGAAAGCGGTTTTGACATCCATCTGCCATATTTCGTAATCGTAATATGCAGCGATTGCTAACATTATCCGAATAGACTTTAGCATTGCAACTGGTAAAAAGGTTTTATCGTAATCCACACCGTGGACTTGCCTGTAACCTTTTGCAACCAATCTAGCTTTGAAAACTTCAAGTTTCCCATCCTTGTCCTTTTTCAGTTTGAAAACCCATTTGCTTCCAATGGCTTGGTAGCCATCTGGCAAATCGACCAAATCCCATACTTGGTTTTTAGACATGGAGTCTAATTCAGATTGCATGGCTTCTTGCCATTGCTTGGAGCTAGGGCTCGTCATAGCTTGTTTGTAAGTCGCGGGTTCATCACTTTCAAGTTATAGAACGTCATAGCTCTCGTTCGTCAAAATACCTAAGTACCTTTCCGGTTGAGATCTATATCTCTGCGATCTATGCGGGGTTACATTTCTAGATTGACCATGATTCTCACCAGATTCTTCTAAAGATCTCTGAGTTTCATCCTGAATGTCATCTTGAGCATTCTCTAGAGTTTGTTGTTCGACTCGAATTTCTTCGAGGTCTACTTTTCTCCCACTTGTCATTTTGGAAATGTGATTCTTCTCCAAAAAGACACCATCTCGAGCAACAAACACCTTGTTCTCAGATGTAGTGTAGAAGTAATACCCCTTTGTTTCCTTTGGATATCCCACAAGGATACATTTGTGAGATTTCGGATGAAGTTTGTCTGAAATTAATCGTTTGACGTATACTTCACATCCCCAAATCTTAAGAAAAGACACATTTGGAGGCTTTCCAAACCATAACTCATATGGAGTCTTTTCGACAGCTTTAGACGGAGCTCTATTTATAGTGAGTGCAGCTGTATTTAGTGCATGTCCCCAAAATTCTATTGGAAGTTCGGCCTAACCCATCATTGACCTGACCATGTCTAGCAAGGTTCTGTTCCTCCGTTCCGACACACCATTCCATTATGGTGTTCCAGGAGGAGTCAATTCTGACAGAATTCCACATTCTTTCAGATGGTCATCAAATTCATAGCTCAGATATTCACCGCCTCTATCAGACCGCAATGCCTTAATCTTCTTGCCTAATTGATTCTCTACTTCACTCTAAAATTCCTTGAATTTGTCAAAGGATTCAGACTTATGCTTCATTAGGTAGACATAACCATATCTACTGAAGTCATCAGTGAAAGTGATAAAGTAGCTGAAACCACTTCTAGCATTTGTACTCATTGGTCCACATACATCTGTATGGATTAAACCCAATAGTTCAGTTGCTCTTTCTCCAACTTTAGAGAAAGGTTTCTTTGTCATTTTACCAAGTAAACATGATTCGCATTTACCATAATCCTCTAAGTCAAATGGTTCTAGAATTCCTTCATTTTGAAGTCTTTCTAGGCGTTTCAAGTTAATATGGCCTAATCGACAATGCCACAGATAGGTGAGATCTGAATCATCCTTTTTGGCCTTTTTGGTATTTATATTATAAACTTGTTTGTCGTGATCTAATAAATAAAGTCCATTGACTAATCTAGCAGATCCATAAAACATCTCTTTAAAATAAAACGAACAACTATTGTCTTTTATTAAAAGGAAAATCCCTTAGCATCTAAGCAAGAAACTGAAATGATGTTTTTAGTAAGACTTGGAACATGGAAACACTCTTCCAGTTCCAAACTAGCCCAGAGGGCAACGAAAAATAATAAGTTCCTACAGCTAATGCAGCAATCCGTGCTCCATTTCCCACTCGTAGGTCGACTTCACCCTTGCTTAACTTTCTACTTCTTCTTAGTCCCTGTGGATCGGAACATAAGTGTGAGCCACAACATGTATCTAATACCCAAGAAGTTGAATTAGCAAGTATACAGTCTATACCGAAAATACCTGAAGATGGAACGACTGTTCCGTTCTTCTGATCTTCCTTTAGCTTCAAGCAATCTCTTTTCCAATGCCCCTTCTTCTTGCAGTAGAAGCATTCGGATTCAGAAGTGGGTTGACTGACCTTCCTCTTTTCAGACTTGGCGCCAGTTTGCTTAGTTGGGCTGGCCTTGTTGCCACCTTTCTTAGCATTCCTCTTCTTTCCAGATTTCTTGAACTTGCCCCCACGCACCATAAGCACATCTTGCTTATCACTTTTGAGCGTCTTTTCAGCCGTCTTCAGCATACCGTGAAGCTCAGTGAGCGTTTTGTCCAGAATATTCATACTGTAGTTCAGTTTGAACTGATCATACCCGTTATGAAGAGAATGGAGGATGGTGTCTACAGCCATTTCTTGAGAGAATTGCTGATCCAGCCGACTCATATTCTCAATGAGTCCAATCATTTTGAGAACATGTGGACTTACGGGCTCGCCTTTCTTAAGCTTGGTCTCAAGAATTTGCCTATGAGTCTCGAATCTTTCAACTCGAGCCAGATCTTGGAACATGTTCTTTAACTCACTGATCGTGAAAGCTTCTGAGTTGATGAACGTTTTCTGCAGATCTGCACTCATGGTGGCGAGCATTAGACATTTCACATCCTTGTTGGCATCAATCCAACGATTGGGGGCTGCCTGAGTGACCCCGTCGCCTGCGGCTTCGGGCATCGCCTCTTCCAGGACATACTCCTTTTCTTCCTGCATAAGAACTATTTGCAAGTTCCTTTGCCAATCAAGGAAGTTTTTCCTGCTCAACTTCTCCTTTTCGAGAATTGATCGAATGTTGAATGAATTGTTGTTTTCCATAATTAAAACTACAATTGAAAAGAATAAACAAATAAATAACCATTCACAGTTTCTCTTAATAAACTTAAATTCTAGCATACATGCATAATTCAATGTTCATTAAGCATTTTATTCAAGTTATGTGTTCCGGCAGGTGTGAATAAAATGATTCCAAGATCCTAAATCCATTGAAGAATTAAGCACAGTTTGTCGACTCAATCCTAAAATATCTTAGGTAAGCAAAAACCTTTTGCTAATAGTCTAGAAACTATTCTTGGTTCATAGGCACGTCTAAGAACTTATTAGGTAAACCTATCGATTTTGCCACGACATAAAAGGACTCCTTACTTATATCGTTGAGTTTCACCAAAACTAACATGTGCTCACAATTATTTGTGTACCTTGCCCCTTTAGGACCAATAAGTAACACCTCGCTGAGCGAAAACTATTACTAGATTGATGTAAAGGATATCCAAGCAAGTGTATATTTTGGCATGGCACCTTTTAACTCATTTTTTTTTTAAGTTTGGAACTTAAGGCTCTTACTATGTTGGTTAGATTTTAAGTGAACTAAAATCCTTAATCATGCAACATAATCAAGCCACAATCTCATGCATAATTAAGACATATTTAAAGCAATAAATAACTTAAAGCATGCATAAGATAAATGTGATCTAGCATGGCCCGACTTCATCTTGAAGCTTCAACTTCAAAGTCCGTCTCGAAAATCTCCGTGGGAGGCACCATTTTCTTCAAATAGGATAAGCTATAATTAAACTAATTACAACTATTTGATGGTACGCAGACCATTTTTGAATTGAAAATTTTTTTTGGTACTTTAGACCAATTACATTCAAATTAATGGTACGCAGACCATATTTTCTATCCTATTTGGGCCATACTAGTCACTTCATAACCTGCAAAACAGTACATATACAATATATACCATTCACCCATTCATTATCATGAATGGCCCACATAGCTGGTTAGTAAAACACGTTATGCATCACATAAATATTTGCAGCAATTAATCAAGGGCACCAATAATCTACAAATTATTCAGTCCTTATTAATTCTAATCAAGTTGTTTTAACCTTAAGGATTTGTAGACCTAATCAAGAGTTTATGACTAAAAGGGCTCCCACTTAAACCAATAAATTCATATGCTTTACTAATTTTAAACATAAAAATGTATTTCTAGTCTAACCGGAAACATACATATTTAATTAAAATTTAAAGCTCATATAAATTTATAATTGAATCCACATATTTAATTTATTTTCAGTCGTATTTAAATTAATTCATGATTTTAATTTTAGTTAAATAATTAGAATAAATGAAATTTATTATAATTATAATATTCAAAATTAAAATCCAAGAAAATAATTTAAATTATTAATTTTAAAATTAATCAAAATAACGTAAACTGAAAATTTCAAATTAAAATTTTAAAACGATATAATCGTAACTCAAGGCACGCAACATCACCACGCAACGCACAGCCATAGGCCACACGCACGCAGCCATCGCTGGCCATGTGCGCGCAGCCTATGTGCTGCGTCGCATCTGCTGCTGCTCACCATCGCCAGGCATCGTCGAAGCACGCTCGCTGCTCACCATCGCTGGGCGCGCGCCAGCGCTCGTCGCACGCGAGCCAGCGCTCGCTGCGCGCGAGGCTTCAATGCAGTCGTAGCGATTGTCGCACGCGAGCCAGTGCTCGCTGCGCGCGAGGCTTCGATCGCTGCGCGAGGCAGTGCGCGTTGTAAGCGACTGCTCGCTGCCTTTCTCTCGCCCTTGCCCACTCGCCCATCGCACATAGCACATGACACAAGGCAGGGCTGCTGCCTTGTGCTCGTGCACCATGGCCTTGCTCGCTGCATTCGTACCGCATGGGCGACGAGCTCCCTTGCTCGTCGTCGCATGCCCGCACTATACAACACCCCTTAAGGGTAACACGTAGCGTCCATTGCTTTGTGCGTGCAAGTTATATGAACGAATCGCATAAAAATTAAAAATTTTATTTTCAAAATTAATGACAAATTAATAAATCATATTAATTTCATAATTTTAGGGCGAAAAATCGAAAATTTATTAATTAATTGATTTCCGATTAACATGGATTCAAGTCTGGGTCATAAAAATTTAAAATTTAACATAAATTTTCAATTTTTATGGTGGTTTTTAATCATAGGTATCTAATTAAATTATTAACTAATTATGAAAATCAAATTAATTCTAAATTATTCCAATTTTCAACAAATTAATCATAATTACAAATTAGATTGCATAATTAACAAGGCTAGGCATTCAAACTTGTTAAACATATACAGTAGGTCAATAAAAAATTCAAGATTTAACAACAAGAATCGCAAATATTTAATTTAACATCTTAAATTTACAAAATTTTGCGTTCGAAAAACTAAAACCTCCGAAAATTCATAGTTAGGCTTCGAATTTGAGAATTATGGGTTCGGCCGAAAAATAATAATTTTGTCAAAATTTTAGAATGCCTTTTACATGCAGAATTGACACAAAAATCACTCGATTTGGATGAGTAACGAAGAAACTGCCGAAAAACTGCGTACATATAATTAAATAAACGCAATTTGCAATTAATTAACAATTACGAACATTAATCACCCCTTTTAATTCTTGCAAATTTGTAATATTTAACCATGTTTATGCAATTTAGATTATGAAAATAATAAGAGGCTCGTGATACCACTGTTAGGTTATGATACATATGATAATACATGAATCATGCGGAAAAACCATAAAGCCAGGAAAGCATATTATTTACACATAATCATTTAGCATAGTATAGATGCATACACTTTGTAGCGTGCCTTCCCTAGCTGCGCCCGAACCGAACAAGAACAAGTCTTTAGGACTCCAAATGTCGTCCCTCCCTAGATAGTCCACAGTACGTCCGGATCCGCCTCAAGTTTGACCAACTAGAATCGTCCTTAAGGTAGTATAGATTTTCGGCTAGGTTAGTGCAAGTGTATGGCTGAATTTTCTTTCAAAACTTACCCTTTAGAATACTTGAATCGTGTCTGTAAATAATGACCCTAGGCACTTATTTATAGAGGTATGGAAAAGGAACTGGAATCCTATTAGGATACTAATTAATTTAATTAGAATCCTGCTAGGACTCTATTAAATAAACTTTATCTAATAGGTTTAGGATTTAATCTTTTATCGAATCCCGATAGCTTTAGGATTCGCACACGAGCATAGCACGAGCACCGTACACCCGCGCAGGCCTTGCGGCCCACGCTGAGCGCACAGCGCTCGGCCCATGCTGCTCTCCGCGCGCGCCCATGGCTTCGGCTGGGCCTGGCTTGCGCTGGGCCTGGTCGAGGCTTGGCGTGTGTTGGTGATGCGTGTGGCTTGTTGGGCGATGGCCTGGCTTTGTGCTGGGCCTTCGTCTAGCGAGCCTCGTCCGACGCTAATTCGTACGATACGCTTCCGATTAAATTCCCGATTTCGGAATTCATTTCCGATACTAACAATATTTAATATTTCCGATTCCGGAATTAATTTCCGTTTCGAACAAATATTTAATATTTCCGTTTCCGGAATTATTTTCCGATTCCGATAATATTTCCGATTCTGACAATATTTCCATTTCCGGCAATATTTCCGATTTCGGCAATATTTCCATTTCCGATAATATTTTCCGATATGTACCATGTTTCCGTTTCCGGCAACATCTACGACTTGGATAATATTTATATTTCCGATACGATCCATATTTCCGTTTCCGGCAATATCATCGTTTCCGGAGTATTCATTTCTTGCTTGTGACGATCTCAGCTCCCACTGAAATGAAGATCCATCGATTCCGAATATCCATAGATAGAGTATTTAATGCCATTAAATACTTGATCCGTTTACGTACTATTTGTGTGACCCTACGGGTTCAGTCAAGAGTAAAATATGGATTAATATCATTCATTCCACTTGAACTGAAGCGGCCTCTAGCTAGGCATTCAGCTCACTTGATCTCACTGAATTATTAACTTGTTAATTAAGACTGAACCGCATTTATTAGACTTAACATTGAATGCATACTTGGACCAAGGGCATTATTTCCTTCAGGACGTCCATTTGTCGAGATTCTTTTTTATTTCCCATCCGCAGAGGAAGAGCAATGATGTCGACTGGATGGATGATACTACTTCCGAAGCCTATAATGGGATAGTGGATTTTCTCAATCTTTGAGGAATCATGTTGCAGCCGGTTCAAGCACTCTAGACTAATTATGTCCGACGAACTTCCTGTATCAACCAAGATACGCCTAACCCTCAGATTAGCTACCTTTAACTCAATCACCAACGGATCGTCATGCGGGGTGGAGATTTTCACACGGTCGGCCTCGCTGATTTCTACTTTTGGAAACGGGTCGGCTGTGGCCTTGCCGGACATCATCACTTGCCCCAGCCGCTTGGCATAATCCTTCTGACCCCTCATGGTCGGCCCGCCGGCGGCCAATCCTACGGAGATGACTGCCACGCACTCTGGGTCAGTACGGTTCCCATCTTCTTCTGAGGGAGGGGATTTGTTCTTTTTGTAGAAGGGTTTGCCAGAACCTCCCGTGTTCGTGATGATATAACTCTTTAGGAATCCCTTAGCGGCCAGGCCGTCCAGTGCCCTTTTCAAGCTCTTACATTCTTTGGTGTCATGCCCAATGTCACTGTGAAAGTGACAGTACAGCTTGGGATCCCTACTTTCTGGTGGCGACTTCATGGGAAATGGACGGTCAATCTCATACTTGGACCCGACGTCCATCAGAATTGTGTACATGTCTGTGTTATACTCAAATCGCTCCCGGTCATAAGTTCTGGACCTCTTCTGGCCTGCCTCCCCGGGAGCCCTGTCTGACTCTTTTGCAATAGCCCACGTCCCGTTAGGCCGGCTCTTCTTTTTTAATTTCTCCTTTTTTGTCAGAAAGTTCAGACTCAGAGTCAGGCAACTGCTCTGCGTGTGGCTGCTCACGTCCTCGAGACGTTTCGCCGATCAGCCGCTGTGGCAGTCGGCGGGGTAGGTGAGACAAGGCCTGATTGGCCGGCAGCCGACTCCTACCATTCCCGTCTGCCTGTCTGGTCCAGACGTTGGGAGGCCGCAGGGACAAGGACGGCCTGGTCTCCGTCTGTCTCTCTTGATTGGCAGCCGCAGTGGAGGTGTAAATCAGCATGCTCTTTTGCACCTCAGCATTAACTGTCTTGCCAATATCAGCTTGGAACTCAGCCAAAATAGCCCGAAGAGCACCCACATAGACGAGCATATCTAGGTTCTCCTCTATTACTGTATCTGCCCGAGGATCCAGGTGTCCTCCAGGAGGGGTGCGATTGGCCTAGTCGTCCTCCTCACTGAGCACCTCTACCTCGGCAGCATGACGTGGTGTGTGCCCTGCCGCAAATACCCAAGTGGCATCTCCAGTGATTCTCGTGGTCGGCGTCTGATGCTCAGTCGGCATTTCTCTTTCCGGGGTGGCCGCTCCACTCGCGTAGGCCGCCCAGTATCATTGTCCTGTCGTCGATCTTCCATGCTACCGTACCTCCCCACAGACGGCGCCAAATGTTGTGGGGTTTTTCCGGTGAGATAACCTGGAGGTTTTCCGGTAACTGAGAACTTAACAAGAATGTATTTTTATAGAGAGAGAAAGTAGAGAGAAGGCAGAGCAGTAATTGTTCTTGATTGTATTGATTGTGACCCCTTTTTCTTGGAAAATGGGGCTTTATATAGTACTAGGTTATTTGGGGAATGACCTAACATTCCCTCTCATGATTGGTTGAAGTGGGAGATGAGGACATGTGTCCTTTCCTTGGCAGTTTTCCTGGCCTCTTGGTCATGAATGGGCTGTTTGGGATTTTGGGCCATCGTACGGTACTAACTGCGTATAATGCTTTCAAATGGACGAGAATACACACATTTATAAGTGTTTGAATACGGATACGTGTATTTCGTAATTGCTCAGTCCTGTATTTATACACCAAAGTAGAAGCCTATTGATTGACTCAGGGGGTGCAATTCGTGCCACGTGTCGTATCTTTATTGGTACACGTTGGCATGGTAATTTTGCCCACAACAATTGTCATCAATTCCGACCTTTCTTATCTCGACTTCTTTTCTTTCAACGAATTCTCGTAGAAGGTGAAATCTATGAAGTACATGTTTTATTGTTTGGTGGTATCTAGGCTCTTGGCCTGGGCAATAGCTCCTTTATTATCACAATAGAGAGTTGCTGGCCCTTTAATGGAGGGGACTACATCAAGCTCACCAATGAAATTCCTATGCCAAATTGCTTCATTTTGGTAAGCATCCGAGTTAATGAACGTTTTCTGAAGTTCAGGATTCATGGATGCAAGCATCACACATTTGACATCCCTGTTGGCCTGGATCCAACGGTTAAGGGCGGCTTGAGTCACCTCCGGCCCGGCGGTCTATGGTAACTCTTCCTCGAGGACATATTCTTTTTCCTCATGCATTAGAACTATTTGCAAGTTCCTTTTCCAGTCGAGGAAAATGTTGCCGTTCAACTTCTGTTTGTCGAGAATTGAACGCAGGTTGAACGAGTTGTTTTTGCGGCCAGTTGATTACTACATTTGAAAAAAATTTGCAATAAATAACCATTCATCATTTAATAACTTTAAAATAAATGCTAGCATTCAATAATTAAAGCTATTAAACATTTCATTCATGCAAAAGCAAAAACATGGTCCATAAATGAATGAAACGATTCCAAGACCCTAAAAGTCCTAAATCCTTAAGCAGCTTTGACATGTCTTAAGTATTTTAAGATTCTAGGTAAGCAAAATCTATTGCTAGTAATCTCCAAATTACTCTTGGTTAATAAATTAATACCATAATTTATCCCATTGCCACAACATATGCCATTGTTGTTTGAGTTAAAACCACAATCAACATGCTCCTTTGGGACGCTTTACCATCTAAGTCAACTAAAATAGCACCTCGCTTTGGCGTAAACCTACTACGTTAGATCCTTAGATTTTTGTAAGTGCTTGATTTGGAAGGAAAATTTTTAACTCAATATTCCTTTGGACCTAGTTGTTTCTATGTTGGTTCGATTATTTAGTGAACTAAATCTAATTGAGCATACAAACAACATTCATGCATAATATATTCATACAAGTATAATATATAGTGCATAAATTAAATTGGTGAACTAGTATGGCCCAAAACTCTTGTCTTGAAGCATACAATCTTCTTCACCATCTTGTTAGCTTGGCATCGTCTTGAATCTTCATTCAATGCTAACTTAAAGTTCTAAACTTAGAAATATTTGAAATAATAAAATTACATCAAAATTTCAATGGTTCGCAGACCATATTTAAAAATTACATTCAAAGATAAAACGGTTCGCATACCATATTTAACTATCCTAGATTTGCCATACTAATCACTTGGAGTACCTGCATTACATAAAATATACATTCTATGCATTCACTCATTCATGTCCTAAAACGAATGGCCCAATTAAATATGCAAGTATTTACGTGAATTATTAAAATTCAAGTTCAAATAAACGCATCCTAAAAGATTAATCAATTTCAAAATTATTAATCCTTAGAATTTATTCTAATTAAAGTTTAATTTAATTAAAATAAAGAGACCAACGAAAAATAATTAAAATAATTATTTCATTTTAATTTCATTAAGCGGCTCCCACTCAAACCAATAATTATTCCGTATAATTAAATATTTAAATATTAAATTAAACTCACGGCCCGACCCAAGTTAAATAAAATAATTAATTAATTATCCCGTTAGCCATTTTAATGCAAATACAAATTTTAAAGACCAACGAAACGAAAATGCCCAAAATTGTGCAATGTGGGCTAGGCTTGCGCCCAGCCCAGCACTGCCTCGTGCTGTGTGGCCTATGAGACACATGAGCACGTCGCCCATGCCCCCGCAAACCCTCGCATACGATACCGCAACTCGTCGCTGCATCGTGGCACTGCTGTGTCGCTGTGGTGCTCGACGCTGCGCGCAACAAGGCAAGGAAACTCACCCTTGCTTGCTCGCAGCTCGCAAGCCAAGGCTTGCTGCCTTGCTCGCTCACTCCGCCCCAGCGCGCGCGGCACGTTGCTCGCTTGCTGTTGCCCGTGTTGCTGTGACTCGGCAATGGGGAGGCAGCCCGCGTGGCTACGACGAGTCACACGTCCACACACCCCTTGTGTCCGTGCCTTTGGTTCGTGCAAACGAACCAACTAATTAAAAAAAATTCAATTTCACGAACATCTTTGCATTTAGTTATTTTTCACAAAATTAACAATTTTTATTTTCGAAAAATAACGACTTTACGATTTAATTAATTTTTAACAACAATCGGATTTTGTTAAATTTATTAAATCTAGGCTAACTTTATTCAAATTTTAACGAACGAACAATTTCAACAAAAAATTTGAACGTTTTGATAATCGAATCTAAAACTATAAATCGTTCTAAATACTAGAAATTTCAGATTTTTACCAATTTGGTTTAAGTTTTGAGTAGAGAGCAAAACTAAACGTACGTAATTTCAGAATTAGGTTTAGGGTTATGGAAAAACTGATTGGGTGTGTGGAAATATAACCTAATATTATATTTAGTGTAACCGGCCAAGACACAAGGCCTTGACCAGCCAAACACACACACACCGCAAGCGTTGCGTGCGCAGCCCACTGCAGCTGAAGCCCATAGCGCAGCCGAGCAGGGATGGGCCATGGGCCATGCTTTGCTTGCTCTCTGCTGCTTCTCTCCTTATGCGCGCACCCGCAACCACACGGCTGGCTTGCTTGCTGCGCGAGCTAGCTGGCTCGTTGGGCCTTGCGCGCATGCGCGCTTGGCTCGACGGGCCGGCAGCTCCGTTGCGGCTCGTATTCGCGACGAACGCCTTACGGCTATTATTAATCGTATCGTACACGACGAATCACCGTCGTACGATACGATTATTGGTTTTTCCTAGCTTACGAATATTCGCGATACGATATACGATTCCGATGCAAGGTCGTATCGTATAATACGTTTTTCCGAACTAATTCCCGAAAAGCTATTAAATGAATTTCCGATTCATTTAATCCGGTGATCTGTACATGTCATTGGTGTGAACTTATTGGTTCAGGCAAGAGTAAGCTGTGAGCCTAATATAGATTAGAACTCACGGATCGGAAGCATTGCTCCAGCTAGCTGTTCCGATCACTTGATCTCACTGAATTAATTGTTCGTAATTAATCTGAACCTTGATATTAGACTTAATGCATCTTGGGTGAAGGACACATTTCCTTCAGTTTTTTCGTGCAAACTTAAAATTATCTAAGGAAGCTACAAAGGTACATACTCATTTAGATTTGTTTCATTTTCTTTAACTAGAACTACGCGCGACCTAATTCTAAACTAAGTTAACTAAATTGACTTGGGGCAGATACGTAAGCAATCCAAAAAACGGATTCGGTCCAAATAATTTGCAAAACATACAAGGTTGCTAAAAACACACTTTCTTGAAATATGAAATAATCAATACTCGCAGCCCGAGTTTGAACAAATAATAAACACACCAACAAAAGGGAAATAAACTAAAGAAGTTACGCAAATGAAAGGGGCACAAAACACCCCGAACTATCCTATAGCATCTACTCTAAATCCCCAGAATCACCAAACAACGCCTTATGGAAGTCAGACGCCTCAGTAGAATCTTTCGCTGCTCCCACGTCGACATCCATAGATGCTAAAGCCTCGCTCACCTTATCAATATTTCCATCAACCACGACCTCAACAGGAATAGCTACAGAAACATGCGCATTAATAATGGGGGCTTCAACTGCTACCCTTACAGAAGCAAAAGTCTTCCTGGTCCACGCCGGCTTCTTACCTTTCTCACGACGACGACCCTTACTAGGAACCAATTCAACGTTTTTTCCAGGCTCAATAATTTCACGCCCAGGTAACCTGTGTCTAGGCGGATGATCAACATAGGGATGCTCAGCCCTACGTTTCCTTTATGTGTGTCTCCTCTGGGTTCTAGCACCGGCATCTCGAGATCTCAACACAATTTCCCGGTCACACTTTGGCCTATTCCGTGATTGTAATATCTCAGCAGGTTCATCAATACGAGCTTGGGCTCTCTCTGCAGCAGCATCTGAACTCATTTAAAGTTTGTAATTTTCAGACAAAGCAATATTCCCCTCTATTGTAACATCCCAACGGGGCAAGCAGTCATAACCTTCTGCCCACCCCAAGAGACGCAGACGGGAAAAAGAGCTAACGTTAGGTGGAGTGCTATCCGCAAAGAGGATACCCTGTCGATGCCCATATTGCCTCATAACGCGGTACGGGAAAAAATAGGTGGGACGCACTAGCTCTGTAAGCAACGTAAAAACAGCGCGTCCCGTCCCACCTGTCATAGATTGCAGATCCCACCACGGGATCACCCACTTGACGGAACAGAGACCATGAGTAAGATACGAGGTCCACTCGGCTTCATTCTCTCCTTGGTGTAGATAATTCCTACTGCCAAGAGCCCGAGGACAATAGGTCCTAAGATCAGACGGAGCTTCTAGAATTCTCAGTCGCTCCATCAGCCAGATCTAAAGAAAAATATAAAACAGTAATCAGTCGCCGAAGTTCGCATCAAAATAAAACGAATTAAAAAAAGAAGATTGGAACAATCGCAGCGCCAGAAATTTTCAGCGTTGAAATTTTCTAGCGCTGAACATTCAAGCGCTGGAATTTTCCAACGCTGCTATCTGTCACAAAAAAAAACACGCGATTCCAGTACCGATTCAAAAATAAAAGAAATTTGCAAAATAAACGATTTTCTACGAATGATTACCTGCAACAGCAAGGGGATACCCCCGACAGCTCCACACGTCACATCCTTTTTCAAAGCGTCCGCCCAAAGAATAGTCTCGGCAACCACTATGGGCATCATGGAGAACCGACTCTCCATCAAACTGACAATTTGCATCAGTCTCAAGTCTCCAAGCATACAGTCAATATTATGGAATAAGTAGCAATTTAGCAGGCAAAAACACATGGCCCTTATACTACGTTTCTGCTCAGTTATATTGACGGTGGAGACCCTAATGTAACTAATGAACGCATAAAGGTCAACGGCATGCCCAACCAGCATCTCATTGACCTTACTTTCAGAAAATCCTAGGAACCTCCTCATCATTTGTTTCCCCTAAACAACAGTACTAGGGGTCAAGGAAAGTGCGGTAAAGGATGACATAAGATAGCAGCAAATTCCTCAGGCAGGGGAACAATCTCATTATTGCGAAAAGTTAAAACATGATGATCAGGATCCCAAAAAATCGGGGCAGCATAGATGAAATTAAAATCGATTTTTATTTGCTGTAATCCTAACAGAGAATCTAAAGCATATTATTTTAGTAACATCTTATTAGTTGGGGAAAGCAAACGAAGCCGTTTGTTGACAACTAGTTTCAAAGACACGGGGAGAATGGGGGTTGACATGGCAGAAAAGCAAAAAGAAAAAGGAAACGACAGGATTCAGAATGCTCAAGCAATTAGATAATGCATGCAAGGTGAAAAAACTGTGAACGTGACAATCCCTATTTATGGCCACGCCTAGGAAAAATTCGAGTTTAACTAAAATGGATATACGAATCTGTAATTCCGCAGAAAAAAGGAACCAACGCTTGAAAATTCCAGCGCTCAAATTCAAGCGCTAGAATATTTCAGCGCTGCTAAGTCAAGCGCTCGAAAATTCCAGCGCTGGCAAGTCAGTTCCGCAAAAAACTCCATCAACCACGCAGATTTCGATTTCGAGCTTGCTAAAAATTCTTATCTTGCATAAACTCTGTTATAAGACCAGCTATTCTAGGACAGCCAGGATTGTACTATTTTTCCTAAACTCTGTACTCGAACACGATTTCTGAATAGAAATTTTACTTCGACTAAAATTCTGATCAACATTGTTGATCCTAAAACTTAAAGCGCATCATTTCTTGTTATGTGTTTTCCGTTTCTTTTCTGTTTAGGTGAGTCAGTATACCTAAAAAGGGAATACTTCCGACTAAAGTGAAATAGTAACAATATACCTAAAAATGGCCCATTTTTCGCAAAAACCGATGCACGCACAGACAAACAAAAGAAACTAAAGTACGAAATTCAAGAAATATATACAAAGTCTGTAGCGCAATACGAAAAAGATACATGTCAAAATGAGAAATACATGTGTACGCCCTGTTGAGGCTCATCCTCGTCACCATGAGCACCGCCACTCGTGTCGGTACCCTGCGAACCCTGTAGATCATAAAAAACGTTATCAAACTGAGAAGGGTCCTAACTCAGCGTCTGCGCCGCAGGAACCCACCCTGCGCGCAAAGGCGGCTGGAATGGCTGAGGCTGCCAACCAGTCTGGAAAGAATGAAACGAAGGGGGTTGCCAACCCATCTGAGACTGAGGCACCCCGAACGGCCCACCATGGCTCCTCCTAGGCACAGTCGGTGGTCGCATGGGCCTATGACCCACACCGACGTCCGAAAAGCGCGGCCCACATTGCGATCCAGAGGCATCAAGATCACCCTCGAACGAATGACGATCCCTCCGAGGAGTCCGCACAGGCTCCGGCATACTGGCGTGTGGAACGCCAGTCTGCAAAATCCCGATACACGTCAGCACATATATAACCAAACTGACAAAATAAAGCAAAATTACTAGGAACCATACCTGACTCGAGTTCGGGTTGCTATAAGAAAGAGCCGCCCGAGACGAAGAAAACGCGACCTTTTGCCGACTGACTACGCGCACCACCTGCTTAACCATCCTAGTAGGCACTTGAACAATGAAAAGTGTTAGCAGTTCTACCTGAAAAATATGCAATAAGAGTGGTTACCAAGAGAAAAATAGCATACTACGCGAACATCTGCAGGAACCAACGGATGGGGCCCCACCTCATCAGGAATAACAGTCACCTCCTCTATAATCCTGGACCCGCCCGCCGTAGTGTAACGAACCTCTAAGATCTGTAGGCTCAGGCTGCAACTCAGACAAATAACAAGTCAAAACACAGGAAAATAAGAAACACACATGCATATCCATAAAGTCCAAAGATTACACGTACCTCGACGACCGGAGGAAGCAAGATCCGGAGTCCCACGAAGTTAGGGTAGTTGTGGTCGAGCAGCACGAAGTCGCCCGCAGGCATACCTCGTCGCAACACTGCCCGACGACTAATAAGTGTGCCCGTAGGACGTAGCATGTTGGAAGGCAGCGACTTGGGCACCCAGGTAGGCTCCGAAGTCTGCTGGAGCACCCGCTCCCCCCAAAAACCAGGCAGGACCTCTAGAACCCTGGTATAGGATCCGACAGCTAGACTGAAGCCGAGCCATCCTCAACGCCTCTATCTCCTCCAGCTCGGCCCAGCAGGACCAACCCACATGTTTGCAAAACCAAAAAACAGACAAGTCAAGTAACTCGCATAAAACGAGATAAAGTAAGTAAGGGAAAGTTGGGAATACTTACCAAGTCATGGCGCCCAGCTGAAATCATATCCCAGAACCTCTTCATATCCCAGAAATCATATCCCAATCTCTTTAGCTTACCAGCAGTACCCCACCAGAGGGCAGCAGGGTAACCCCCGGCCACTCTACCAGACCGAGGGGCAAAGAAGGGCAAGCGCTCAAAAGCCCACAACTGCAAAAAATAAAATAGTAAAGGCATGTAAGTAAAGTACGCACTCCATTTAGCACTCCTAAAGTAAAGAATATCAAATACGTACCTCCATGAGTCTTGGCATAGCGCATAGAGAAATAGGCCTCATCGTCCTTTCAGGACCGTCCAAGACCCGCACAGCCACACCCATGTGGCTAATCAGGTTTGCATAGGCTGCCTCAGCCCAGCAGTACGAACCTAACTCAGACAAGTCGCTGACCAACGGAATCAGACAAGGGTCCACCCACTCAGAATGGTTCGACAAAACCGTCGAACTCAAGAACAACAAATAAAGCACGTGGACATACATCCTCGCAGAAGCACCAGAAGGACGGGCCTCCGCTATAAAGTCCACCTGCAAGGAGTAAGGCATCCCCTTTCCCTTTTAGTTGTCCACCTCTACGACCACGTCATCTCCAATGCACTCTCTAACCATCCCCTGCGACGACATAACTGTCTCCCTAGCAATGTAAACCGGTCTACCCGTGAAGGACAAACCCGTAAGGGCAGTGTAATCCTCGGGAGTAATGGTCATCTCGCCCCACGGGAAGTGGAAAGCTTTGGTGGTATCCCACCACCACTCTAGAATCAGGCGCACGAACAGCCTCGATGCATTAGGGCCCACAACCTCCCTAAAGACGCACACCGTCGGATATAAAGGGCAAGCCTCCACCGCTGCACGAGTCTTCTCGTCTAGCTTCCCTAAGCGCTCCATGAAAATCTACCCACCAAAAGGTCGGCAAGCTGCATCTGCCTTAACCTTTCCGGCACGGAACTGGGACACCACGTGATGCTCCAGGTCGTGGTGAAGATCAACCCCGTCGTACTTAATCGGGCCCAACCAAGAAGACCCATCCTCAAGGTCAGAACCCCCTCTGGACTTCAACGGAGGAGACAAAGAGGCATCCCTCGTCCTCCGAGAGCCCTAAGTACCGTAAGTACCCTCTCGCCTCATCGGACAAGAAGAAGCAACATGTGATTGCATGACGTAGCCCGAAGTCTCCCCCTCAGCGGAGGATGAACTGGCGTCCGACATACTACCTTTCGCAAAAATACGAAAATGAATAAGACATCAAACCTTAAACCCAGTAATGCAAAGCGATAACATTCCAAATATTCCACAATATAACAAACTAGTGGCATCAGACAATTTCGTTCCCTAAATGTGATATGTTACTAAGTTCACAAATTAGTAATAAAAGTCCATACATACGAAATCAACCACAGACTATTCTGAACACCAAAACCATGCATTTTCTATCATCTATAGTCCATGTAGACCGCAAGCAAAGCACCAAAAACACCTACATTGCATTCCAATATCAATTCGTAGGCACACTTGGGGGCTAATTTTAAACAAATTCAAAATTACCCAAAGTCAACATACGTGCAGAAATTAACATGCTTAGGCACTCATACATGTTATGAACATCACATACAAGCTAACAATTGCAAGAAAATGGGGCAAATATCAAAAACCCCAATTCAATATAGGCATGAAATATCATACGAATTTCTACTAAAAATCAAGCCAAAATTCAAGTTAAACTCGAAATTTCTTACATATATGTGATTTAGATCAACTTGGGAGCAATTTTTGAAATCGAGCAAAATCGAGCAAAAACGATGAAGAACGAGTAAGAGGCGTGAAAAATCGTGAGCAATCAAGCAGCAGAAATGGAGAACTGTCGTTGCGTTGTTCGTATTTAAAGAAATTCCAGCGCTCAAATTCAAGCGCTAGAATATTTTAGCACTCAAATTCAAGCGCTGGAATTTTTCAGCGCACATTTATTCCACTCTGACAAAATGTTGCGCCATTTAACCCCATTCCTTACCAAATAACTGCTTGATCTTATTCCATTTTGCTTCCCGCGGAAAAGTAACGGTATTTCAAAAGTCTATATTCGGGCGGCTCACTAACAGGAAACTGCATTACCGAATCACCATAACCCATTTGGGTGATGATTATTTTAATTAAAAAAAAATAAATAACACAAAGAAAATTTTGAAACTTATCTGCATTCAAAAATCTTTATTCCGAAAAAGTTCTGTAATCCGTATCCCGGATTCCGTTCAGGTTTATTCATTCCATGTTAAAAACTGTCGCGATTTTTGTAATCCGTATCCCGGATTGCGTTCAGGTTTATTCATTCCTTGCTAAAAAATGTCGCGGTTTTTGCGATCCATATCCCGGATTCCGTTCAGGTTTATTTATTCCTTAATTGCTAAAAAATGTCGCGGTTTTTGTAATCTGTATCCCGGATTCCGTTCAGGTTTATTCATTCCTTGCTGAAAAATGTCGTTGTTTTTGTAATCCGTATCTCGGATTCCGTTCAGGTTTATTCATTCCTTGCTAAAAAAAGTCGCGGTTATTGTAATCCATATCCCGGATTCCGTTCAGGTTTATTCATTACTTGCTAAAAAAATGTTGTGGTTTTTGTAATCCGTATCCCGGATTCCATTTAAATTATTCATTATTCTGTTATTTCGTATTTCGTAATCTATATCCTATTCCGTATCTAGTGTTCTGTCCTTTAAAGTCAAGTTAAGTGTATGTTTTCAATAAACTTTGTCCTACCACTTGAACGTCTTCAATGACTATGTGAGATGTCTGTTCAAGTTAGTAGCTTCCCAATGACTCGTGAGGGAACTATTCACATTCCTAGTGATGACCCTTCAGTCAAATGTTATCACTCGGGGGCTCGTGAGACCCTCGCTCGTACTTGGTTTCAACCAAGCTAGGTCCCGGACGCACTCCGTCTACCAATACTTTGATTGTCGTCTTGCCTAGACTCAATCAAAGTGCGGGATAACAATAGACGCCTACATTTGTCCCTAGGCCCGACAAGGTATGTTTGATGATGAAACCAAACACTGCTTGACTAAGAATTCTTAAGTATGATGTGAACGATCCATGACTTACTGATATCCCATGAACCATATTTCCATTTTTAGAAAATACTATTTATAGTAACTGCAATGCTTGAACGCTGCCCAAAATAGTAACCGTATAAGATAAAATATATCTGATTGTTTAAATCGCATTACAATTTATCATTTGATAAAGGCTAAGAGTTGCATCCGAACTCATGTTCCTAAGATAGAAAACGTGATAAGACTCGGCAAAAATCGATAAAGACTGGAAAAGTGGATTAAAACACCAGCGCTGTAAAATTCCAGCGTTGGCATTCCAAGTGTCACTATTTTCCAGCACTCAAACCTTGTGCGCTGTTATATTCCAACGGTATAGTTTGTGTCTTAAAAAATCACACAAAAGAAAGAATTAGTCCAGCTGTCACCGGAAAAAATTATGGCACTCAAAATGCAAGCGCTAGAAATAACTAGCGCTCCTGATCCAAGCGCTGGAATTTTCTCGCGTTGCACAGATCTTAGTTGGAAAATTCCGATTTCAAAATTTTATCTTATTCTTGCCTATTTTACTATAAATATGGCCTCTGAAAACCAGAAAATAACACACATTCCTAATCCTAAACCCTTAAGCTTGAGTATTGACTGAAGCTTTTCTCTGCCCCGTATTCTTGTGTCTTCCGCATTTAACACACCATTAAGAGGACCCTGCCCGCACGACTGCCTGATAGCCTGAATATTGTCGAAGTGCTGCTGAAACCTAAACACGGTCCTAAGCCTAAAATACTCAAAAATACGAAAGAATCCCGTCCCATAGTTAGTCAGTCATAAGAAAGTTCTAAAGCCAAACGGAAAGCTAGCAAAGTCCAGTGGTAGGTGTTCCCGAGAACCGCAGTAAAGCCTACGCTTTCCTCACCAGAATCTATATTTTACCGCTTTCCTCACCATATAAATCTACTAACTTTAATCTATTATACTGCTCATGCCTAAATCATATAATACTTGGACAAATCGGTTTATTTTTAAGCACCTTAAATCAATCTAAATCAGCGTTTTGATATCTGTTTAGTAATATTTATGCATTAAAATCAATCAAGAGTAGTAATGTAGCATTACGCATGTCCCATAATCGTCACGATTGAACTCGTAAGGACGCTCCACGTGGGCTATTGTTGGACACTCCCCGTATTAGTAAACGTCCCCCGAATTCTCAATCTCTTCTCCGCTGGATGTAAGTTGAGGGATCTCCACACCAGGGATCACAAGGAAACCTATGGCCGTTGTGAGTCAAATTCGTTTGCACTCCAGGCATATCACGAAAACTGGGGTTTGTCAGTTTTTTAAAACTGAATGGCGACTCCTAAAGACAAGGAAATAGTGGCTAACGCCCACAGTTAGTTCCTATTTACTTAATATGCTTGCCACATCTAGAGGGGAAAAGTCGTGCGGGCCGTATACTCTTTCTGAGAGACGCCCCGTAGTGTTTTTCGACCCCCTCACAACTAGTATTGTCTAAGTAGTATAGAAAATGTGGTCCGCTTACCATTAATTTAAATGTAAAATATGGTCTAATGCACCATAAGTTTTATTTAAATACGGTCTGCTTACGGTTAGCATGTTATAATAATTAGGATAGTTATTTCAATTTGGCAATCCCTATTTGGTGAAAATGGTGCCTCCTATATTGAAGTTCAAGTAAAAATGTTAAATTGTATTTTCAAGACGGAGTTTGAACTTGATCTTTCAAGATGAAGTCGAGCCATACTAGATCACATTTATTTTTTATGCATGCTTTAAGATATCAAAGATAGGAGGACAATTCCTTCTTGTAACTTATGAAAGACTTACTTTGATTCATAGTAAACCTGAATACTACCTTCATATTCTCCTTTTATGGTGCGAAATTTAGTGAGCATCAATGTGAACTAATCATCAAATAAATAATCATAATTACTCATGTTTTGAGGGATGGTTTTAATCACCATTAATGAGAACGACTTATGAATGAATTTAATATCTTAAAGTATTCTCATGGTTAATCTGATACGAATTGCAATAAGTATCTATGCAAAATATTTCTGACATACAAGTCCCATCTAGTTCAAGAAACTGAACCATAAATCTACTTGCAATCTAAACATCATTAGTCATTGTTCTTCTAACCGTTTAATGACCTAGATTAGGTATCCTTTGTGAATCATTATTGAAGTTCACTCATTGGTGTTTCTTTATCAAAAAATCTAATCTTCATATCCCATTTGAATAATTTTGAATCACTTGGAGTTCATCATTTAATACTAAACCATAATTAAAGGAATATGAAAATAAAATTTCATAAATGTGAAATGGTTAACCAAAATTTTTACACATAGATCCAACAAAAATGTTCTAAAACAAAACTAAGAAAATCAAAGTCATTCTCTAATATGCTTTATTCCCAAGGTTACTACATGTGCTTTGTGTTTCACTTGTGGCAACGATTTAGTCAATGGATTTGCGATGTTGTCGTCCATTCCAACCTTAAATTTCTCAATTTCTTTCCTATCCACGATCTCTCTAAGTATGTGAATCGCTGCAGTACGTGTTTGACTTTTTAGTGGCTCCTACGCTCCTTTTCCTGGGCAATGGCTCCACTATTATCACAATATAAAGCCACAGGTCCCTTTACGGAGGTGACAACCTCAAGTTCTTCGATGATCTTCCGAATCCAAACAACATCCTTTGCTGCTTCTAAGGCAACTATGTACTCGGCTTCAGTTGTAAAATCCGCAATATTTCTTTGCTTAACACTTTTCCATCTTACTGCTCTGCCATTAAGGCAAAACACAAAACAAAAATGTGATCTGGTATCATCTTGTTCGGTTTGGAATCTTACGTCCGCATAGCCCTTAACAATCAAGTCATCATTTCCACCATAGATAAGGAATTGATCCATTTTTCTTTTCAGTAGGATATTCTTGACATCAAATGCTCCTCTCTTGGGTCATATTGGTATCTTCTCGTTGCACTGAGTGCGAATAAAACGTCCAACCTTTTACAAATCATGGCATACATAATACATCTTATAGCCGAAGCATATGGAATCATACTAATCTTTCTACACTCATCAGATGTCTTAGTACATTGTATCTTGCTTAGATATATACCATGTGTCATGGGTAGATGGCCCCTTATGGCTTCTGTAGACACCTACTTTTGTCCCTATTCCCGAAAGGAAAGGTTCGATGATGAGAACATAAATCTCCACTTGGCAACGCATCTCCTATAAAATAACGAATCTCAATCACCTTTTCATTTCAGCCAAAACTGCTATTTATGGAAACCTGCTAAGAATGGTAACTGCCGTAAAAGGTAGTTATTAAAAGTGACAAAGTCATAAAAGATAGAAACCTATCAGAATTAGGTGTTGCACTCCAACATAAATCCTAAAAGAGATAGAATTTGCAAAAAAAATTCTATTCCTGGTATAATTCGAAAGTAAGAGTTACGTATTAATTAAAATCCTAACGAACCTAGAGCCCAAATCTGACAAGAACTCGGCCCAGATAAAATTTTCAACGCCCAGCCCTGGGCGCCGAAATCTTTGACGCCTAGCCCTGGGCGCTGAAAATGCCTAGGGCCGTTTTATTTCCGGATTCTTTTTGGATTCGTATTCTAAAAATCTATCTTTCCACAAACTCTTTCCCTATAAATACAGCCTCAAAACCGACACACAACACACAATTCCATAACCTGAGTATTGACTCTAGCCTTAAGCCTAGCCTCACGCTGCGAAATTGACCCGGCGTTCTGTCGCAATCGACCCAAAAGTCGAACAGAACGCATCCTGTCCCTTGTAGCTGATGAATTAAGCCTAAATACTGGAGCATTGCTTGGAAACCCGAGATTCGTTAAATAAAAGGAGAAATAGCAAAGTCAAGTGGTTAGTTTTCTGAGAACCGTAACGCACCTCTCAAGGGTGCGTTGTAATGTGTCCCTCATATGATTTAATCGCTTTCATCACCCTTTTATAAATTGTCAAACTATTAACTTGATTGATCTATCACGCCTAATAAGATAATACCTTGGACAATTGAATTATCATGCTAGGTACCTTAAATCAATCTAAATAAGATAATCACGATCGATTTAGTGTTATGTGTTGCATATTGCTCAAATCAATTCAGAATAGTTTAATAGTTTAACGCATGTCCCTTCAATTATTTATGCTGAGCTAGTAAGGATAACCGGCCTCTGGAGTTGTCGATGACCACTCCTCTCGGTAGTCATAGTCCCCTGAACTCTCAATCTCTGCCCTGCGGGTGTACGTTGAGCGATCCCCACACCAGGGATCACAAGGGAACCTACGGACATCGTGGTCGAACATAATTGCACTCCCTTTATATCACGATAATCGGGTTTTGTCAGTTTTTCTCATTGTCGTTAAAAAATGAATGGCGACTCCTATATTACTAGTCGATTGGGCGTAAACTCACAGGAAATCTAACTCCCACGAGGGACGAGGTCATGCATTAGCCTCATGCTTTTTCGACCCCCTCAAAGTGGCGACTTCACTGGGGAACGTTAATGAAATACTCGTGCTCGTAGGTAATCAAAATAGCCGAAGGGTGAAACGATCCTACCCCGCGTTTATTTCCCTATCAAGTTGGGACGACCTGAAAATCAGCATATTAATGTGAACGGACAGAACCGCATAACGAATCTCGGCTCCCTTGGCATGTTTCATCTCGGGAGTTGGGACTAACGATACCCTTCGCCAACCGGGGGGTGCATACGCTTCGAATGTTGTCCACTCGGCACTTTTCGCTAGTAGTACACCCGTCCCAAACCCAATCGCTCGCCCACTAAGGTCCCTCTCATTGGTGCATGCCCCCTTGGCTTAAATCGTGATTGGCCTCATGGGACGAAATTCGTCTGTTGAATGCACTACCTTGACCGGGGCATGTGTTGGATCTACGATAGAAGCGGTACCAAGCCGGCGCAAATATTACCCATAGAAGCCTATCATAAACTACGTGACATGTTATTTTTGCATCATGTTGTAATGTTAGTTATGTGTAGCGAATTACGTGATTGTGTTGTGATTGTGTGTGACAAATAACGCTAGAAAACCAACGACCCTAAAAATTGCCCAAACCTTCATAAACACCAATTGGAAAAGAGTTATACCTAAATACTTGTCCCGCAGTCCCGGGCGATCGCCACAAAAATAAGCGACGCCCAGGACGGCCTGTAACGGATCCCACGACGTTGCATAACGCGCAATGGACGTTATTGGGCAAGCACGCAAAATTAAGTCGTATGTACGAAAAAAAATAGACGAACAGAATACGAGTACCAGTCAGGGACGCATTTTCAGCGCCCCTTGTTGGGCGCCAATTATTTCAACGCCCCTGCTGGGCGCTGAAGTTGCTGCTTGGCCTTTTGGCCAGGCACCGCAGCCTCGGTGCCCGCGCGTAAAATATACGTAGCAATAAAAAAATTCGCAACAAATTTGCTACGAGAACGTATGAAAAAAGGCACTCGATTCTAAGAACGACTTATAAAATAAATAACTCTTT
This sequence comes from Spinacia oleracea, assembly GCF_020520425.1. Classification (NCBI taxonomy): domain Eukaryota; kingdom Viridiplantae; phylum Streptophyta; class Magnoliopsida; order Caryophyllales; family Amaranthaceae; genus Spinacia; species Spinacia oleracea. Next base: position 65,001,637 of record NC_079490.1, on the reverse strand, counting down.
GTGTCGTTGTTAGGCTTCCCATAAATGTTTGGCACCAAAACCGAGCATGCTAATTAAAATGACCTTGAGTGTCACATGGGCAAAGTATTCAAAAATGATGTTCGAATAAAGTTTTCAAGGAAAAATAACGTTCGAATAAAAAATAAATAAATCCGAGTCTAGACTAGGCTATGCCAAAGTACAATCTAATCCTGAGTCTTAGTTGTCTTATACATAGAATCGGTCCTAATGCTTGGTGTCGTTCTGCAAGTTAAAAGGTTAAACCATATTTAGTCTTCCTTCCTAACATTTAAAAAGAAATCAATAAGCACCCATATGTAGTTGTCATCCCTTGCTAAGAATCTACAGCCTCAATACTCTCTCTCACCAATAAAAAGAATATTTGCAAAATGGAAACAATCACATTCTGAAAATCATTCCTCCATAGTCGCACAACCCCCAAAGTGAACCGAAGGTGTCAATACCATTGGCAAAAAAAAACTAATGGCCTCAAGGCTTATGATCACATTGGGTCACGACTATCATAGTCCTCTCGAGCCACTCGCTCCTTGAAGTACTCCTAAGTACGGACTAAAAGATTTTCCATGAATGCAACATGACGAACCATGAAAATACCCAAGTCGGCATGCCATAAGGCTACCATTGGGGCAAAGCAATACACACTAAGAGGGAAGCCGCACTAATGATTCTAGTCTTGCAAAAATGAAAATTCGATCTCCCCAACTAACTACCTTGCCAACATTAAGCAAAATGGCGCATGACAAAGGAACACCCAAGGGTTAAAATCTAAAGTGTCAACCAACGAAAGTTATGGTCCAATTAGCCTAAGTCTGAAAGTCGCTTGGTCAAGTATTATAGGCTTACGCCGCGTCATTATCTTGAGTCTAGGCCACCTCCTTGTATTCAAACACTGGTTATAATCAGAAAAATTAATGAAAGTTCGAGTCTAAATCACAACTTCCAATTAAATCCCGGAAACTGGAGTCTGAAAAGAAGCAAAAAATTATTTTCGATGTAATTCTTTCGTTAAAATTCAATAAAGTAAAATCAACATTTTGAATCTACGCTATTTGCACATTTTAAGAAACGACTAAATACGCTTGCAAAGTGAGACAATTTAAAGGTCCACCCTAGGCCTACTAAAACTAAAGGTCCACTATAGGCCTACCAAACGAGGCTCACTCAGTCTCGCCTCGTGACTCAAAGACCACAACCATCTACCTTTTAGCCCAAATAAAAAGGGGGGGGGGGGGGGGGGAATCCCAAGCAAAAAAGAAAAAAAGAGAAAGAGAAAAGGGAGAACGAAAAGAGCGAGCCATGAAATACTTAGCCCGTACCTCCCAAAGTGCGAAATTTACCCAAGTAAACAAAGGAAAAGAATTGAGTCAACCAATCCAAATCATACCACAAAAACTACATAAAGTTCTACGATCTTTTACCCTTTCCAATCCTCATGCTTAACTAATACCTATACAAATTATCCTATCTCATTCAACCCATCTTTCCAGCCATCTTGAGTCACGAATAAACAAAAAAGACAAATGAAAAGTACATTCTACGCTTAACATAAAAAATAAATAAATAATAAAAAAGAAACTTTGAAAAGCGCCTTTAAAGTTCGTCTAAATAGAAAAAAAGCATTTAGCGCACAAAAAAAGATTCGCAAATACTTGGCACAAAAGGAAAAGACGCAACACACCAAAAAAAATCTGCCCAGAAATCATTTTATCCGCACATACACGGAAAAATAACGCCCTAGCCTGGGCGTTGAATCTCTCCGCTTGCCAAATTTTGTCCAGAAGTGCTCGTCATTTTATCCGCACATACACGGAAAAATAACGAACACTTGGAGGGGTACAACACGTATTCAGATATACGTACCAAAAAACACATGAAAAGATTTTTGTGCAAATACATGTACTTAAAAAATAAAACAAATTTTTGGCTTACGGCAAAGCAGCAGATTATACTTCACTTATTTCACCCTATTTCAAATATTACGATTCCACTCGAACGTACTTGTTTAAAATCGGCATTCTAAGAAACCATTTTCTGGCTAAGAACTACGCAAGACCTGATTCCAAATTAAATCTATTTAAGGCGAATACGTAGGCAATCCATGATTCGGTCCAACCAATTTGCAAAAATGTTAAAGCCTATAGAATAACAAGAATAAAAAATAGAGTCCCTTATTGAAATTTAATTACTTGAAATCCAAGTCGAAAGAAAATTTAAATCAAAAGAAGAATCCAAGTCATCAAGATGCCAAAATGAGCACACATCGAAAAATAATAAGGGCACGTACCCTTGCCAGAAGAAGCACTCACACTCCTAGGCACTTAGCCAATACTCAAAAGATCGCTTTGCCCCAATTGTATGGGGGCTAGCGCGAACGTCCATGACCTCTAAAGAACTCGACTTGACCCTCCCTAAAGCAAAGTAACTCACTTAAAGACCTTCTTTCACCACTAGACACAGTCATAATCGCCAATAAGTAGTAAAGGCAGTAAGCTTGCAATAAAGAGGATTTTTCTACGGCATCGCCCCATCGTTCCTTCGAACTCAGGGCACCCGTTCATGGTAATTCAAATGCTTGCGAATCCCCTTTTGAAAAAATCAGACATTGTCAATAGGACTTGGCACTTAACCAAGGCTCACCCTACTCAGACATATGACACGGGCATCTAAAATCGAAATCTGAAAGCATCATTAATGAGAAGACATAATAGCAACTGGGGGCTAAAGATTGAAATGAAAGAGCTAGGGAAAGAACTAAGTATACCTTGGCCTTTTGTGCAGACATACACCAAGTAAATCTAAGTCAATTTGAAAGCGGTTTATATTCCCGCAATTCTGGAAAAGATGGCCCTAAAAGCCCAAAGCATGTGCCACACGGGCACAAGTAATATCTTGACGCCCGCACCCTCGCTTCCAGCAAATCCTTAGACAGCAATCGTAACAATATTTTGATTCACTCATGTAATCCTGTACGAACCCTTCTATAAGTCAACTTACTTAGGACACCTCGGATTGTACACAGTAGGACTCGGATTTCAAATAATTTTCAAAGACTTCTTCGAACATAATAAAGTGTCGTTGGTTTAAGCTAAGTATGCGATTATCTCGATGTTGCAAGTGAGTCAAAAAGATATCTAAATATGATTATGGGTAAAGAAAGGCACCTAGCTTTTGGTCAAGGCACACTTAAGCATGTGACTACCTGGACCATGGCAATGTCGCACAAAATGACATTTACAAGAGAAGTAGCAAATCACTACTCGAACGTACCTCGCACTAAACGAGTCTGGTTCAAACTATTCATGATCCATGTCACCATGAATGCATAAAAACGTATGCCAAGCATTATAGCACCAAGACAATCCCGTAGCTACAATTGGGGGCTTGAGAAAAACACTCTAAAAATGCTCGAAATGACGATTTTATCGCAAATTCTCGACGCTAATGCTATACACACGTCATAGGGGCACAATCCTAAGGTTTGATCGTGTAAACCTAACCTTAGAATGGCTACAACCCTCCCAAATTCTTAGCGCTACTTAGACTATATAAAGTCACCCCACTGTAACACCCCGTATTTTTAAGCCTGTTTTATTATTCAGTAATTACGATTACTAACGTAATTACGTCATAATTTTTTTTCGATCTATTTTTAATTATCCTATTATGTCTACCTTTTTATTGTGACGTGATAACGATTATTTGAGCCCAATTTATTTTCGTACGTGATTTTAGCCTATTTTTTTAAGTCCAATCATTATTACTCCAAATGACATGATCTTTTGAAAATTTCTTATTGCTCCAAAATACAAGCTGAGATAATTTTCTTGCTCTTCTTCCTTACGTGTAAAGAGAAGTTTTCACCAACAAGCTTGTTGACTATTTTTTTTCAAATACAGAGCAAATTCCACTTCTCTTTCTTCTTCCTTTGTACGTGTCAATGAAGAATTTGGGCAGCAAACTTTTGACTCCTTTGGTCCTAAAACAAGTCCAAATTCATAGCTATTTCACCTTCTCCTTCTCCTCCCTTGCGTGGCAGAATTTCTGATAGCCAAATGTCTAAATTATTTCTTTCTTTTCATGACTCATCATGTCAACAAATCTGTATAAATTAGCATTCAAATGTTCAGTAATTTGCAAAGCCCAAAACCCTATCTGCAATAATTAGTTTACTCAAATTGGGTATTTTACCATTGATTTTTTTTTTGGGACCTTTGGACCTCCATATCCATATAATTCGAGCTCTATGCTTCATCTAAAATACCCACAAGCATTACCAATTCAATACCCAGAAATTTGTAAAACCCGAAACCCGAATTTGCTTAATTTCTCTCTCCCTTACCTGTTGTTTCGGGCAGCCAAGCCCTGCTTCTTCCGCCTCCTCTTTCCGCCTCAACAAGAACCGCACGCCACCGGTGCTCCGTCGTATTGGTGCTGCACCTGAGATTATTGCAAAGCCGTCAAAATTTCGAGCCTCCATTTCTCTGCTTCACGCTGCTACGCTGCTTCCTTCTAATTCATAATCTCCTTATGGCAACCCAACCAAAAATAAAAATAAGAGTTGTTAGTGGGCCACGGGTTTTATTTTAAAGATCATTTTGTTTGGGCTTGTTCAGAGTATATGAAGGAAGTCTAAGTAATGTAAGTTTCCTAATTTAATGATTTTGATATTTTCCTAAACTAAAAGTCAAGGACAAGAAATATAGTTTCTAATTTATGCTTTCATATGGGTTATGTTTTGGAGCAATAAACATAAGGAAATAAGTGGACGTGAACAAAGTTTCAGATATAATGACTAGAGATCAAATCGGATGATTAAGGATAAGTGATCGAGGTAATTATTATGTCTAGCATTTTATTCTACATGCCCATATATGTTATGTAACTATTATGTCCAGCATTTAAGTTTTATATGCCCGTATGTGTGTTATGTGTGATTATATGATTATTATGTGATTTATGTGCTAATGGCATGATGTATGATTTAAAGTTTATGAGTACGATTATGATAATATATTACTATCTTATGATGTTAATTGTTCGGGAATAATTATGATTTTTATAAAGTTATTTTAAAGAAATACGATGTTGCTTTTGTCGGCCTGGAAAAGTAAATGAGCAAGTTACAGGTAGAGGTCATGTTAAAGTTAAAGTTAAAGTTTGGGAAACAGTTCCCCCCTGAAAAGATGTAAGAAAAGTCCCGCCAAAGCCTGTACTTGCCAATGAGCTGTAAAGGAAATGATTCCTTGTCGGCACAGTTTTCAAGATAACGAGATTAAATTAGTTATTTCCGAACAATAAATGCTAATGATTGATATGTGCCAAATGATTTTTGAAAAATAAAACCGTTTTGACGGGCTGGAGTAATATTACTGAGTTTTCCACTCATTTTTGGATTTTTCTGTGTTTTTCCTGTTTTCTATTTTTATGATGATGTACAGGCACGATTAAGGAGCTCAAGTTGCTCAAATGAGAGTTATTAGTGGAGTTGGTATTTTATTACGGAGATACGATATCGAGCTGAGAGATTATTTATTATGGAAATCCGGTTATTGAGGTTGTTATAAGAATATTGATTTATATTTATTTTTGGTAATATTGTATTATTTAAGAAATGTTAATTGAGGATTATTTTATTTGTGGGCCCATACCCACAGGTCCCAGGATTAATTATGCCTAATTCCGCTGCAAGTGATCAGTTAAGTGCGGTTTATTACCGATAATTAAGGAGCCGAAAAGTCGGGGCGTTACACCCACTAACAAGGGTAACTGAAAATCGCGAGTCACCAAAACTCCGATCAAATTACTACACTTAACGCTCGCCCTACAAGCGCCCGTTACACAGTCTATGTCGTTCCAAAGCAAAAGCGAAAGAAAAAATCAAGGATAAAAAAAAAGAAAGAAACATCTATGAATCCTCGTATCGAACGAAGTAATAAGCCATGCACACCCACGCAGAAAGTGCTACACTTGTTCGAACACCTGAACGAGGCGTGATGAAATACTCCAATGCAAAAAAATAATGATGATATATCCCAACACCTGGAGGAATGTTCTAAGACACGCTGTTAGGCCACACAAGCCTATGTCGCACCATAAGTTCAACCATCCCACGGTACAAGTCTAAAAAAAAAAAAAGAGTAAGGCATATTGCACTAATGCGGGCACGACCAAGAGCATGTGTAAAAGAGGAAAAGACTACTTATCCCCAAATTCAAAATGCAAGCCACACGACTTCTACATTAAGGATTAAAGGTAGCAAAATATTACCTACCACGGAAGGGATAGCTCGCACCTACACGAGCGGAACCCCAAGGCATCTTTCTCGAAAGAACTTACAAAAATCGTACGCCAAAAGAAAGCATCCCAACATGCATGCTTAGGGGGCTCCAAGCTACGAAACGACCATAGAAAAATAAAAAAAAGAGTCTCAAAGCAAATGTTTGAACGATCAAAAGGGCACGATGCTTGAGCCCACTTCATGAATGGGCCTGAACCCTATCAAGCTTCTAAGCGAATTATTCAACATCAGTCATTGCTAAAAAAAAATGATGATTCAAGCGAACTGATTAATGGACCGCACGCAACAGGCATTCTATGAACACTCGTTCGCACATACATTCTAAGTATCGAACATTCACGAACACGTTCAAAAGAAAAAAATATATACGTTTAAATAACAACAAGAGCGATCAAAGTCTTACGCCTCAAGGTATGTTCCTCGGGCCATATAGACTCGCCCGACTATTGCAATAACTGTACGCCTTAAGAGCAATAGTTCCTTTAAATAATCGCCCCAAAACGACAAACACCGTAGTCCACCAATCGGCTACGGCTTCTTGAGAAATCATCACGAGAAAGTCCTGCAAAAGAGAAGAGAATGCGTAGAATTTCCAAGTGATCTCTAATCAGGTCAACTCATTGTGATCTCTAATAAAATTCTACGTTCCAAAAATAAAGAAAAACAAAAGAGAAGAGAATGCGTAGAATTTCCAAGTGAAATAAACGAACGAACAAGAGGCCAACCGTGTCATCAAAAGACCAACCCAAGCAATATTTTCAACGCCCCACTTGGGCGTGAAATATTTCTAACGCCCAGGCCTGGGCGCCGAAAATGAGCCTAAGCCCAAAAGAAGCCCGGATTTCTATAGGGTCCTGTCGTATCCATTCGACTCGAAATTGTCGATTTCTTTACTGAAAGTCGCACCTCACGGCTTTGTTAAGAGTAGCACACCACTGCAAAGATCGCTCGCACTTACGAGCACGATCCCCAAACACGATCAAGGACATTAAAAAATGTGTATCCCCAAGGAATCTCTTTGACAAGAAATGACCGTCAAGCACGAATGCTTGGGGGCTCGAAAGAAAATATAAATTTCCAAAGAGAGTATGCAAAGTTAAAAGCAATATTCCCAGACTATGCTGTACGAAGTCCCGTGTTTGGGCAATCTCAAAAGATAAAACCGGATTACGACCTCAAGACAAAGGTCACCGTTGATACTTATACATAGTCCCCTAATCAAGGACCCAGGTAGTGGCAAAATTGAGCAGTAAAGACTAGCTCAAAACCATGTAAGATGATGACCAAGAGACAATGGTCCGTCTAAGCACGTTGTCAACCCACATTCAGGTTGCAACTAAATCCGAGCATCCCTCGAAAGAAAATAAAATTCTTCAAAAAACAAAAAACAGGCTCGCCGTCTTCAGCCGACGGGGTCTGCGTCACTAACCGCGCAGGTCCTCAGTTTTCGAAAATGAAAAGAAAATGAAATCTTCAAAAACACAAAACAGGCTCGCCATCTTCAGCCGGCGGGGTCTACGTCACAAACCGCGTAGGTCCTTATTTTCAAAACATCAAAACAGATTCGTCCACTTCTATCGGACGGGGCGTCAACCCTCAGCGGACAGGCTCGCCCACCTTCAGCGGGCGGGGTCCGCGTCACTAACCGCGCAGGTCCTTAGTCATTGCAGCAATAATTTTTTCCGGTTTATCCTTTTCCAAAAATCAAAAGATGGTTTATCTTTTTCCAAAAATCAAAGGATGGTTTAGTTTTTTCCAAAAATCAAAACATGGTTTATCTTTTTCCAAAAATCAAAAGATGGTTTATCTTTTTCCAAAAATCACAAGATGGTTTCCCTTTTCCAAAAATCAAAGGATGGTTCCCTTTTCCAAAAATCAAAGGACCGTTTCTCTTTTCAAAAATCAAAAAATTGGTTTTCCGCTCTTCCAAAAAAGAGTGATGTGCTGGATTTTCCTTCGTTTTACGTCCTATAAAAACAAGGGGGTTTTCTCGCTTAGCTAACCCTGAAAATGAGAATCTTTAAAAATATTTTTACCTCGTGATTGGGCTTAGCCAGGCCTGGTTACACTTTATAGCTTTGATTTCGAAAAACGTCTGTAGATACTTCCAATGACAAAGTGAGGGAGTTTCTATACATCTGTAGGTACTTCCAATGACAAAGTGAGGGAGTTTCTATACATCTGTAGGTACTTCTAATGACAAAGTGAGGGAGTTTCTATACTTAACAAATTCCAATGACACGTGAGGAATGTGTTAACACTTCAAGTGATGACCCTTAAGTCAAATGTTATCACTCGGGGGCTCGTGAGACCCTCGCAAAACAGGTCACATACACCATGGCTTCTATGACGCACTCCGCGTAGTACTTTGACCATCGTCTCATCCCGAGACTCGGTCAAAGTGGGGGCTAACTGTAGACACCTACTTTTGTCCCCATTCCCGAAAGGGAAGGTTCGATGATGAGAACATAAATCTCCACTTGGCAACGCATCTCCTATAAAATAAAGAATCTCAATCACCTTTTCATTTCAGCCAAAACTGCTATTTATGGAAACCTGCTAAGAATGGTAACTGCCGTAAAAGGTAGTTGTTAAAAGTGGCAAAGTCATAAAAGATAGAAACCTGTCAGAATTAGGTGTTGCACTCCAACATAAATCCTAAAAGAGATAGAATTTGCAAAAGGAATTCTATTCCTGGTATAATTCGAAAGTAAGAGTTACATATTAATTAAAATCCTAACGAACCTAGAGTTCGTAACGGGCCCAGACGCATTCCGTCATAAAGTTAATACGCACTAAAAGACTCGGATAAAACTCAAAAGCTCCGTGTTTTAAAGAGTCCAAATCTGACAAGAACTCGGCCTAGATAACATTTTCAACGCCCAGCCCTGGGCGCCGAAATCTTTGACGCCTAGCCCTAGGCGCTGAAAATGCCTAGGGCCGTTTTATTTCCGGATTCTTTTTGGATTCATATACTAAAAATCTATCTTTCCACAAACTCTATCCCTATAAATATAGCCTCAAAACCGACACACAACACACAATTCCATAACCGGAGTATTGACTCTAGCCTTAAGCCTAGCCTCACGCTATGAAATTGATCCGGCGTTCTGTCGCTATCGACCCAAAAGTCGAACAGAACGCATCCTGTCCCTTGTAGCTGATGAATAAAGCCTAAATACTGGAACATTGATTGGAAACCCGAGATTTGTTAAATAAAAGGAGAAATAGGAAAGCCAAGTGGTTAGTTTTTTGAGAACCGTAACGCACCTCTCAAGGGTGCGTTGTAATGTGTCCCTTATATGATTTAATCGCTTTCATCACCCTTTTATAAAATTGTCAAACTATTAACTTGATTGATCTATCACGCCTAATAAGATAATACCTTGGACAATTGAATTATCATGCTAGGTACCTTAAATACATCTAAATAAGATAATCACGATCGATTTAGTGTTATGTGTTGCATATTGCTAAAATCAATTCAGAATAGTTTAATAGTTTAACGCATGTCCCTTCAATTATGTATGCTGAGCTAGTAAGGATAACCTGCCTCTGGAGTTATCGATGAGCACTCCTCTCGGTAGTCACAGTCCCCCGAACTCTCAATCTCTGCCCTGCGGGTGTACGTTCAGCGATCCCCACACCAGAGATCACAAGGGAACCTATGACCGTCGTGGTCGAACATAATTGCACTCCCTTTATGTCACGATAACCGGGTTTTGTCAATTTTTCTCATTGTCGTTAAAAAATGAATGGCGACTCCTATATTACTAGTCGATTGGGTGTAAACTCACAGGAAATCTAACTACACTTGATCTGAAAACGTCACGCCCACGAGGGACGAGGTCATGCCTTAGCCTCGTGCTTTTTCGACCCCCTCACAGCTTCCATGATATTTAACAAAGCTAGCATCTTATAAATGTAATTAATTTATCTTAGTCCAATAAGGTTCATGTATTGTGCTTCTCCCAAGTCTTTCATTGAGAAACACTTTCAAAGACAAACCGTTACAAACACCGGCATAGGAATGTCATTTCCAATGAGAAATATGTCATCGATATATAAGCTAGGAATGTAATATTACTCCCACTGACCTTCTTGTGTACACAAAAATTGTCTAGATTCTTGATGAAGCCAAATGCATTGAATGCTTCATCAAATTAATCGTATGTTCCAACTCGTAGATGCTTGGTTCAATCCCTAAATGGATTTCTTGAGCGTGCATACCTTTCCTGCATTCTTTGGATCAACAAAACCCTTCGGCTGTATAATAAACACAGTCTCTTCTAGAATACCATTCACGAAGGAATTTTTGACATCCATTTGCCATATTTCATGGACATGAAGTACAACAATTGCATGGATTATCCGAACAGACTTAACCATTGCCATTGTTGAAAAGGTTTCATCGTAGTCAATGTTGTGAACTTGTTTGTAACCTTTTTCTACCAATCTAGCTTTGTATACATATACATATTAATTTTCATTTTTGTCTTTCTTCAATTTGAAGACCCATTTTCTTCCGATAGGCATGAACCTACCCGGTAAATCAACGAAATCCAATACTTGATTTTCAGACATGGAGTCTATTTCAGATTTCATGGCCTCTATCCATTTTGAAGAGCTTGGGCTCGTCATATCTTGCTTATAGTACATAGATACATCACTATCCAATATGAGAACTTTTATGTTTTCAATCAAGAAGATACTAGTCCATCTATCCGGCTGAACCTTCTTTGTGACCTACGAGGGGGAAGAATGTCTTGAGGAACTACCCCCACTGGCTCTTCCAAAAGCCTTGGCGAATCTTCATCTTGAAATACTTCCAAAGAGTTATTGATTTGTTGTTCGACTCGATTCTCTTCAAGGTATATTTTTCTCCCACTTGCAATTTTGGAAATGTGATTTCTTTACAAAAAGACACCATCACGAGCAAAAAATAATTTGTTCTCTGACTTGATGTAGAAGTAATACCCCTTAGATTCCTTTGGATACCCAACGAAGAAATATTTTTCATACTTAATTGCTAGCTTGTCCGAAATTAACCGCTTAAAATATGCTTCGCAACCCCAAATCTTAAGAAAATTTAACTTTGGCAGTTTCCCAGTCCATAATTCTTATGGAGTCTTGTCATCAACTTTAGATGGAGCACATTTAGTGTGACTGTTGATGTTTGCAATGCATGTCCCCAAAATTGTAAAGGATGTTCTGCTTGACCCATCATATATTGACATGACCATATCGAGTATTGTCCTATTTCGCCGTTCCGACATACCATTCCATTGGGGTGTCCCTGGAGCCATCAATACTTAAAGAATACAACATTCTTTAAGATGGTAATCAAACTCATGTCTAAGATATTAACCCCCTCTTTCCGATCTTAGATCTTTTTTCTGTTTTCCACGTTGATTCTCAACTTCATTATGAAATTCTCGAAATTTCTCAAACGACTCAAACTTGTGTTTCATTAGGTTGATACATCCATATCTACTTAAATCATCTGTGAACATTATTAAATAACTAAAATCATCTCTAGCCTTCGAACTCATAGGCCCATTCATGGCCGTATGTATTAGCCCTAGTAATTCGCGTGCTCTTTCTCCCAACTTTTAAAAAAGTTTTTTTTTGTCATTTTTCCAAATAAACATGCTCTTCTTTGATAAATCTTCTCCAAGTCAAATGATTCTATATTTCCCTTCTTTTGAAGGCGTTCTATACGTTTTACGTCTATATGGCCTAATCGACAATGCCACAGATATCTGAGATCCGAATCATTAGTTTTAGCCTTTTTGGTATTTATGTTAAATAATTTTTTGTTCATATCTAGCACATATCGACCATTTTCATGTTGTGTTGAACCATAAAACATGTCATTCAAGGAAAAAGAACAACTTTTGTGTTTAAATTGAAAACTAAAACCTTTAGAATCTAAACCTGAAACGGAAATGATGTGTCTGGTGATACTAGAAATGTAGTTAAAGTTTTCTAGTTCTAAAACAAAACCACTAGGCAAAGATATATAATAAGATCTTACGACTAATGCAGCAATCCTTGCTCCATTTCCCACGCGTAGATCCATCTCTCCTTTATTCATCTTTATACTTTTCCTTAGTCCTTGTGGATTAGAAGATAAGTGTGAGCCACAACCACTATCCAATACCCAAGAAGTAGACTTAGTAAGATTACAATGTATAAATTATATACCTGGAAGTAGAAGCAGTGTTTCCGCTCTTCTCATCTTCCTTTCCCTTTGGGCAATCACTTTTGTACTGACCAATTTCATCAGAATAGAAGAATTGCGCCCTAGAAGGAGAAGTATCCCTTTTTCCTCTTGGAAGGCTCCACTTGCCCTCCTTGACTGGATGAAGATGCAGCCTTGATTTGCATCTTCCCCTGACCCTTTGTCTTGATTTTCTTACTCTTTACTTTTAGAGACTTTTTCTTATCCTTATCAACAATCACTACTACAAAACGCGTCATTTTTCGACGCTTTTTTGGCTATTTTTCGACGCTTTAAAGCGTCGAGAAAATTTTTCTCGACGCAGGAGGTGAGCGTCGAGAAATTGGCCGTAGAGAAATTCTCGACGCCCAGGAGCGTCGATAATCTCGACGGTGGTTGACGTCTACAAAATATTTTTGGCGCCTTTCGGCGTCGAGTTTTTCGACGGTGTTTGGTGTAGCTATATATTTCTCGACGGTCATCTGCATAGTAACATTTTTTGCGGGTTTACAAATAATTTTTTGCGCGAATCATGTTTTGACACTATATAGCGTCGAGAATTTAATTTAATAATTTTTTTTAATCGTTCATTTTATCCCAAAGCAAAATCAACCTGAAACTAATTAATTAAAACCAAACCAGGCAGATGCAATTAACTACCTTTAAAATTATATATTAATCAATATATATATGTAATAATACGTATTAGCTCGCTCCAAATCGTCATATCATATCATCAAATTAAGTTTAATTACACATGTCCAAACTATTCTCCAAAACACAAATTTAATACCAAAAGTATCTAAACAACGAAACAGCAGAAAACGTTAGAGGAGTACAGACCACTCCCTAACAACCAAACACAACAAATGCAATAAAAGGGTACGCAACATAAGATTGTACACATCATCAATCGAACACCACTCCCTGTAGACCTGACTACAACACCTGGACTCCCTGCAGAACAACCTGCACACATCAGGAGCACAACAGTAAGTCGCAGCACCTGTGCAGCTGAAAACAGCACCAAACACCTGCAGAAACAGCAGTGCAGCAGCAGGCCAAACAAGACAGAAACACGCAACCAAAACAGCAACCAAGCAGCAGAAAAAATGTCATCCAACTTATTATTCTAAAATGTCATCTTCAAAACAAAGTTCAAGAATATCAGCTTCATAGTTGAAGGAGCTATGCATCACCACTTGATTCTTTTCTTCCACCACCATTATCTCCGAATGCATCCTGGACCTTAAGAAAACAAATATACAAACGGTTGGTATACAAAAGTCAGCTCCTGTAACATAATTAATTAAGTTATCCATAACATTTTAACAAGAACATTGACTCTCTATATACAACAAACAACACCTATTAATATGTAACAAATACTTCATTCATCCATCCCTGCCATAATTTTGAGATGTAGAGGCAGCAAGACAGCAACAAGCAGAGGCAATTGATTAGGATATACATCAGCAACAATACTATTACCGTTTTCACGTTCGGGAAAATAAGTGTTCTGTTGTACACCTTAATAAGAGATTGAGCATGTACAATTACAGGGGGATGTTCACAGTTGTTCCTTTGCTGTTGGGTCGCTGCTTAAGTGACAACAGATGCTATTAAGCGCCCAACAACTTCATTCTTTGCTCTTGAATCCACATGACGTGCTCACAGTAAGAGTATTAATTTGGAAACAAAACACGTGCCTTCAAACTTCATCTGACAAATCAGTTATTCTCTGCCCAATGCTATAAGATGGAATTCAGGTATATAGAACATAAAACGAATGTGTTGCTTGATGTTTGCCAACAGAGGTAAGAACCATAAATCATACTAGCCAAAAGCCCACGCACAACCAAACTTAAGCCGGCTCACACTCAGAATGGTAGAACGGGAGCACTGAATCTAGTGCTCGGTTGGATCTAAAAGAAAACTGTCGCACTAAGGATGGAACAGACATTCGAAATTTCCTACAAAACCATATTATTTCACCAAATGCAGGAGAAAGTTGAAAGTCATAAAATAAAAGCAGTAAAAGATTTGGGAGTATCAGGGGGAGCTCAATGACTAATAAAGAGGTCTTAGGTAAGAAGAGAAAAAGGCGGAAAACATTCAAACAAGGAAAGGTGTAAGATGGCCAACAAAAAGACAAAGAGAGCAGTGGCAGAAGCTAAGGATAAGAAAGCTTAAATTTTGAGGCTTGGAACAACCGAACAAGTGAGGTGTATTGAGGATGAAGTATGGGTCCTTGTGGATATGATCACGTCAAGGAATGACTACAAAGGTACTTCTCACAGCTGCTGAATTGTTCTAGTGACAATGAATATATAAGAGAGTTCAATGCATCGACGAAGAACCAAAATACAGCTCTCCCCGGATATTACAAACGGCCAAGTTAAAGAGAGTTAGCGAGTGAAACTGGCAAAGCAGTGGGGCTGAACGAGATGCTTAAAGAATTATAGACGTTTTTAAGGTGGAAAGGGCTTTATTTGGTTAACAAAGCAGTTGGCTTGATGTCACTCTCAAGTAAGTGCGTGTTATGTACTAATCTAACACCTAGTCATGTAAGTCCCCTTCTGCATTCCTCTTATTAGAACATATAGAAACAGAATCACCTAATCTAAGTTCAATAAAGAGTTGATTTAAACAAATACATCTTCCTTTTCTGAATTTAGCGTGTATTATAGTTACATGAACATACAGAAAGACACCTCGACACATGAAAAGAACGAAAATAAAACAAAACAAAACAAAACAAAACAAAACAGTGTAGCCTCAAAAGAAGTCAAAGAAAACAAAGCAGTTGGCTTAATAAAACAGTGTTGCCTCAAAAGAAGTCAAAGAAAACAGTAGAAAATGCTAAGTGAAAGGGTTTAAAAAATATCGGAGGGTTAGCCATACGCAAGACGGTTTGTGCAGCGTCTATAAGTTGTGTTGAAGCATCTCCACTGCGAATGGATTCTAAAACTTGAGAAAACAGCGATGTCATTGTCCTAATCAGATTTGCATTCTCATCGCACTTGTCTTTTATCTCTTCATTTTTCTTATGAAGTTCCTTATTCTCTTGGTTCAACCTTGATACCTCGACATTGATGCTATCCACTTATATTACCCTCCTTTTTCCTTTACCAAACCCTGCTTTTCTGAGTGCACCATGCACCCCATAAATGTCGCCTTTACAAACACCAAATCCATAACCTTGTGGTCTTTCAGGAACTTCTCCATTATATAGTGTAGCCTCAAAAGCCTCATTCTCGATCTCCTTAATTGACTTGGAGCCAGGAGGATATATAAGCTTTAAAGCTTCAGCCTTTGCCATAACATCTTCCTGCACAACATATACGAACAATAAATGGGAGAATAAAATTATACAAAAGAAAGTAAAAGCTAAGAATAACCATCAGAACTTTACCGAAAAGTCTTCAGTGAATGTGCCTTCGATAAAGGTTCCATCCTTCTTCTTGTAACAAGCTTTCCAATGTTCTATTAGGCTCATAACTTCTCCATGTTCATCGTCCTACAAGTAGCAACACATAGAAACAAGTTATATGCAATATTATACAGACATATCACGGTTATAAGTTGTAATGTAGTTGGATATTAATGGTTTTATACATAATCAGCACGTGTATTCGCAAAGCTTCCACTTCCATTAGTATGCAATTTACTCAGATATGCTCGTGCCTCTTTTCCGTACTCGGACAATTGCTGCAAAGTAATTAAACATCTTTTTCAATACGTGTACAGGGGGGCTGAATATAACTTTAATCGATCCAGATATCAAGTTCATATATTAAAAACTTACTTTCCCTTTGGATGATTCCCAATAGTTGACCAAATTCACCCAGTCTTGCTTGGAAACTCCAGGTGCCACATCTTTTTTAATTTCTTCTACAGTTTTCACACTCTGTGTGTAGTACTTTTTTTTAAATTCATATTTATATTGCCCCCACACTCTATCAACACGTTGGAGAGCTAGATCATCATACTTGATATCATCAGGAATCACAAAGAGGTCCTTAAAAAATATGAATCCATGAATGACTATATGAGTTAACACAATTTCAATCTTAAAAAAATTAGCAAGAGAGAAGAAACATACCCTAATCAATTTGATGATGTCAGTTTTAAAACAGTTGTCTAGTTCACCCCAAGTCTTTTCAGACATTGGGCAATAGCGTTCTTGCTTTGCAATACTTCCAAGGAATCTAACTAAAATATGCCCACCTTTCCTAATCGGTTGGTATAGTTCATTAAAGTGCACAACATATTTGATGTTTCCATTGTTCCAGACGTCTAATGGTTGAATAGACCCGCTAACTAGTTGTTGATTACCGACAGCATCTGGGAAAAGGCAACATGAAAGAGTAAAATCATTCTCGAAAATCATCATTATTACAGGGAAAACCAGGCATGCCAATTATTCTCGAAAATGCATACTTTTTACAATTAACAGAAGCAGAATTACTGTGATCTTTGAAAGTGACAGTAAATGCATACTTTTTACAATTAACAAAGTGTTGTTCTCACATTTTACTGTCAGCAAACTGTTCATTATTCGGACTGATCTTAATGTTTGCATCTCAACCAAGACAGTTGTGAATTGGTTTGATAAGTTAGGTTGACAACAAATTAAGATAACAGGAATGCAGGGCAGTGTCAAATGTCTGAATCCACCGGATCATAGGCGTAAAACTCTTGTTTTCCTAGCAGAATGTATGCATATATATTCTTTGAATTCTTTGTGTGACGTTTTAATGAATTTTGTGTTCTATATCTGTTTTCATATTTACAATCAAGAACTATGCTTAGCTTGCTGTTAACAGCAGACATATGATATCAGTGGTTTTTTTTTGGTTTTGTGAATTTTCTAATGCCCAAAGTGTAGTTAGACTCAAGTAAGGATACTACTGACATTTTGAACCTTGCTGTTTTCCAAGCAGTCATGTAATTAGCCTGATTCATGTAGATTTGTAGTAGAGTATGCATGCCTTCATCTGATGGAGATTTTTAAAATCAGATTTCTTTTATTGTCTTTAGTCCAGTATTTTACAAATACTATGCAATATGCATGTCTTGCATATTTTTAACAGTCCCCTCCCTAAC
Source organism: Spinacia oleracea (assembly GCF_020520425.1). Lineage (NCBI taxonomy): Eukaryota > Viridiplantae > Streptophyta > Magnoliopsida > Caryophyllales > Amaranthaceae > Spinacia > Spinacia oleracea. The sequence continues at coordinate 64,983,986 of NC_079490.1, read as the reverse complement.
TGTGTAATAGGTACAACTTGGCAAAATTGAAATAACTGAAAAACATATTGCAGTGCTTAAGTGTCACAGATGGACTCAAATTTCTGGTGTCAAAAGACTCAAAACTGAGTACTTGAAATCTATCCTCCCTAACTTTTCCATGACTCATTCTCAGATATGTATTGGGATGATTCTCGAAAGTCTAATTAGAATCAAAAATGATTTCAACTGGTATACCAAGATAAAGTATAACTATAGACCTGGATACCATTATAAACATGACAAGGTGAAAGATCTGGTATACCAAAGAACTTCTGTCATATACAACCAAATATGATGATACTTGTGGTCAATTGTCAAGAACCTGAATAGATAAAGAAAGCATGCAGTTTTCAACACATGCCCTGTAAGTTCACCAGAGTTATCCATACAACAGGATAGGGAGGGGGTGGGACTCAAGTTCTTTATGTTCTTATTCTCTTCAACCAGCAGGGACATCAACAAGTCGAACTTTTTAATCTTAGGAAACTATACCGTATGAAAAGAAATGATTCATTAAAATAGGAGGAAGTGAATGTACCTATGGTCAAAACCTGCTCCTTGTTATCATACTCAACTGCACTTAGCCATTCAGGGAGCGACTCATGGTGTCGAGGCTTAGATCTTTTGAAGACCTCTTTTTCTTTTCCGTCACATGATTCTTTGGATGTCTCTGTTGCTTTTCTATCACTTATATTGTTTATATATTTATCCTTAGGTGTTGTTGGTGAATTCCCAGTACGAGTATCATGTGTTTCTTCTAATACACTAGCATCAAAAGCTGTAGATGTCGAATATGTAGACTGTTTAGCAAGTCCAGATGGTAGGTGAGATGTAAGGGAAAAAGTGGAAGGGTGCTTGGGTGGTTCTGGCAGCCTAGAATGTGGGACTTTTGGGGGATTTTCAGTTGAGATATTAGGTGACTCAAAAGTCTTGTCTAGAGTAGGGTTGTACCTTGATGGCCCTTTCGAAGCAACCTTTGGTTCACTAGTTGTTGGTACAGTGAGTGGATTTTTCCAAATAGGGGTAGTGGAAGACGAAGGCCCATGTTGAGTGCTAGTGTTCATTGGAGGATTAAATGGCCCCCATCTGTCATTAGTTCCACTTGTATTTTGGAGTGAGGGCGAGGGCACTGGAATCGTGGGGTGATTTTTTGGTGGATGGACTAATTGTGATGACACTGGCCTTATATTTTTGAGTGACGGGGAGGGCAATGGAATCGTGGGGATACCGGCCTTGTATTTTGGAGTGAGGGCGAGGGGACTAGGATAGTGGGGTGATTCTTTAGTGGATGTGCTGACTGTGATGCTAACTGTGGTGCTGACTGTGATGCTACTGGCCTTTGAGCCTTTTTTGGAGGAACTTCAGATGCATTAAGAGACCCATATAGAGCTGCAATCCTAGTTCGTTTGCTACGATAACTCATCTCGTCCCTGAAAGACAAGAATACCAACAGGTGTGTAAGTATACAGAAGTATGTATGCCAAAATGCAAAGAAGGAAATGTATAAGATGGTAAATAATCAAAAGTAATGTCATTTAACAAAACAGAACCCTAGATGTATGCCAACATGCAAAGAAGGAAATGTATAAGATGGTAAATAATCAAAAGTAATGCTCATTAGGATCAAGGCTGCCTGTTTCTCTTCCGGCCTCAACGTGAAAAAGACAAATTTACAATCTGAACTAATTTTTCTATCCACATCTAGGCGCACAAGCTGAGGATCTTGCAGACCAGCCTTAGCAAACTCTGCCAAAGCACTTGGCATAGTTGCACTAAACAGCAAAGTCTGCCGACTCTCACTCAATTGTGTCAGAATTTTATGCAACTGCTCAGCAAAACCCGAATCAAATAAAGTATCAAGCTATGGCCAATGGTGAGACTGTATATGGGCGGAAAACTCAGACTGTTATAGATCTTTAAACCAATTGAACTCCTGGCATATCAGCAAATGCAGCTAAGCCGCAATCTTACTGGCCTAGTGACAAACTGAATCTGAATCCTGAATCCTGAATGCAAACCAGGTTTACTCTGGGACCCTTGAACAAGAATGAATCCAAAAACAGTACATCAATTTAGAAAACTGTTAACACTCCATTAATGATATTTGTATGCTTTCGTTTAGGTGAATGTCTCTGTTTAGTATGTTATATAATGATACATTCACACTTTCTTTCTCCATCCAGAAAACACAGTTTGAAGCCTCATAGGATATATAGTCAGCGTAATTTCCAGACTAACAAAACACGGACAGTAGCATGTAAACTCATCACTCTGCCTTTGAATTATCAACGCAACAAAACACACTAGTAGACTAAAGACTGGTTGTGTACTAACGCAGCAACAAATTCATACACTAATCACGATTCAAAAATCATCAAGCAATAACATCTGCTTCAAAGTCAGAAACTTCCAGAAGTATAAACTTAGCTACTTAGTGTAGGGTATGAATATATTCAGTTAATTACAATACATGACAATTAGCTTTATAATAAAGGGTATATGACACTTAGTTTTACAAAGATAAACATGTTTCTATTTTGCAATGCTCTAGCTAGGGTAATCGCAACATCAAATCAAGTTTAGGAAAGAATAAAACTACCAAAGTAATATCTAGAAAGAAAGAACTTACCAAAGAAGATATTTCTAGAAAGATGTTTCTAGAAAGATATTTCTACCAATGAAATATATACACTAAAGATGTTTCTAGAAACAAAATAATTATGAAAATACCGTATAAAGAAAGAAATCCTTTCAACTGACATCAATACATATAACGTCGGAACAAAAGCAAAGATTTAAGGCTTGTCATCGCCTATATCAAAAAAGTGTCTAGGCTTAGTCTTAATAACATGAAACCATCCTTTTTGTATCTCATCCTCAACGTAAAAACATTGTTTTGCCTGAGATGAGAAAACAAATGGATCATCATGCAAGTTTTGGCCAGTGTGCATCAACTTCGAGAAATTTACACGAGCACTACCATTTGGGTATGTTTTCAAACCCCTATGTATATCAACCCAATCACAACGAAACAATATAACCTTCAAGGAACCATAGTAATCTAATTCGAATATTTCTTGGAGTCTTCCATAATACTCTTGCCCATCTGCTTCTACATAAACTCCAGAATTTTGTGTCTTTCGAAATCGCTCGCAATCCACAGTATCAAATTTATAGCCATTGATAATGACGCTTTTAAATCTTTTACTGTGATTACTTAAACCATAGGCCAAGGCTTTTCTCAACTTTCCTTCTGTTGTACTATCCTCTATGTTATAGGCCTAAAATTGTTAAAAAAAAAATTGTTAAACACGAATTTAAAAAAAAACACAAAACAAAAAACATCCAAAAGGTTACGACATATAACCTGATTCCGCAACCACTCAGGGAACTCATTGATTATCCACCCAGTTTCAATAATTTCGTTGAATTGGCTTTCTCCAAATTGACCCTCTTGTCGTTTTTGGCATATAAAAGCACTTTAAACATTGAAAAAGATGTGTTACTAGAAAATTAATTGTTGGTAAACTCTAATTTAACTCATGACACTACTTACTCAAGAATAGGTTTCATCTCACCTGAATGAAGCAAAACATAGCGATGGGCTTGTCTTAAACTTTTGTCATCTAGACGAGCGTTTTTTTGCTTTCCTACCACACGACAACCCGAATGATATAAATAGGTGTTGTTGTCAAGAACACCATCTTCATTTCTTTTCGGTCGGGTGAATATGGTCTGGACACTTTCTAAATATCTAGAGCAGAATGTAATCGTCTCCCATAAAAGGTATCCTTCCGCAATTGACCCTTCAGGATGGGCTTTATTGCTTACATGAGATTTCAAAAATGCCAAGTACCTTTTATAGAATGAAGAAGTGAATGTGAAATAAAAAGATAAATATAGTGAATATATATTTTAATTGAAATGATAAAATAATATAAAATTAAGGCTTGAGATATTGACCTTTCAATGGGATACATCCATCGATATTGAACAGGCCCGCCAAGTTTGACCTCATCCACCAGATGAATTAGTAGATGAACCATGATTGTGAAGAATATTGGTAAAAACTCTTTCTCCATCTCACAAAGAGTCAAAATAAGTTTTGACTGAATATTTTCTAAGTCATCAGAATGAATAGTGGTCGAACAAATCTTCTTGAAAAAGTCGGACAACTCCTCAATCAAGTCAATAACTTTTGTGGCATTCGATGCTCTTAAAGCAACAGGAAGAAGATCTTGCATTAGAATATGATTGTCATGGCTTTTCAAATTTATAAGTTTACGTTGCTTCATATTCACGCATCTTTGCAAATTAGACCCGTATCCATCGGGAACTTTAAGCTTTTCTATGACCATTAAAAAGCGTTCTTTCTCTTTTGTAGACATGGTGTATTTAGCGGGAGGCAAATAGTCATTAACACGATTAGGATGAGATTTTGGCCAAAGATGAGATTTTATATTTTTTTCTTTGAGAGCCTGTCTTGCTTGCTTATCATCTCTACTTTTATCCATATCTAAAAGAGTTGCTATCACATTGTCACACACGTTCTTTTCGATGTGCATAACATCTAAATTATGTCTTAGCGGATTATGTTTCCAATATTCCAACTCAAAGAATAGAATTTTCTTTTTCCAAATAACTCTATTGGCTTCCTCTTCACCACCATCACCATCATCCGGCTCATCATGAGAAGTTTCACCTTGTTTTCTCTTTCTTTTCTTAGAATTTTTCTTAGATTTTTCCTTTGACTGTCCATAAACATACTTAACCTTATCTAATTCCTCCAAAATGTCTGTCCCGCTTGCAGGGACCAGAGCAATACCATATTCATTTATCCCGTCAAATAAATGACCTTGAGAACGATAAGGATGATCAATTGGCAACCATTTTCGATGCCCTGGGTAGCACATTTTTCCGCCAAACCAATATGAACTAGTATCATGGGCACATGTAGGGCAAGCTTTGTAACCTCTTGTACTCCAACCTGACAACATAGCATATGCCGGAAAGTCGTTTATAGTCGAATGTAAGGCTGCTCGCATCTTAAATTTATTTCCACTATGCGCATCATAGGCATCTACACCTTCCCACAATAACTTTAACTCGTGGACTAATGGTTGCAAATACACATCAATATCTATCCCAGGACTATGTTTACCGGGAATAAGCAAGGACAAAATGAATGATGACGGCTTCATACACAGCCACGGTGGCAAATTATAAGCAATCAAAATCACCGGCCATGTACTATAATTGGTATTCATTAGACGATATGGATTGAAACCATCACTAGCTAGACCTAATCTAACACTACGAGGATCTTCGGCGAATTCTACATATCTTTTATCAAAACTTTTCCAAGCCTCACCATCCGACGGGTGCCTTAAGATCTTATCATCTTCATGGACAAAATGCCATCTCATATCCTCAGCTGTTTTAGATGACATGTAAAGTCTCTTTAGCCTAGGTATAAGAGGAAAATATCGCATTACTTTAGCTGGCTCGCCCTTCTTACATATTTCTTTTCCTTTCTCACCTTTATTATTCTCCTTTTCTTTCACTGTTTTCCACCTTGATGTATGGCAAACATGACACTCATCTTTTTCTGCAAATACACCCCAATATAAAATGCAATTATTTGGACATGCATCGATTTTCTCATATCCTAACCCCAAATCGTTCACTATCTTCTTTCCCTCATAATAAGATGATGGAAACTCCTTAATTTGAAATGCGTCTATTAGAAGTTCAAGCAATTTAGTAAAAGACTCTGCAGACCAGTGAAACATACACTTAAGGTGAAACAAGTGTAAAATAAAGGATAACTTTGAGAAAGTAGTGCATCCCTCGTATAGACCGTCATCGGCAGCTTCCCTTAGTCGTTTATACTTAACATCTTCTTCACTAGAGTTACTTGATGGAAGTTCATTATTTACCTCACAATGAAAATTAAACTCTTCGTGCATGTCAAATAAACCTTCATTTTTGTGCATGTCTTGGGATTCATTATCAGACTCTGAATTGTCAACACCAAAGGCTTCTCTTAGCAACCCCCCCATGTCATCTTGACCTACTGCATTTCCTAAATCACTAGGGGTTTCAAAGGTATTTCTCCCTTCATCGACTCTACAATGGAAAACCCATTTTCTATATTTCTTAAGGAAACCGTTTAACAAAATATGTCCTCCAACATCTTCTACGGAATGCCATTTATTTAACTTGCACTTATTACACGGCCATGGGGTTTTTCCATGAATAAGAGTCTCCTTTGCAAGTTCAATGAATTTCATGCAACCATTATAATAAGCAGGATCCCCATTGCGTAAATCAATCCAACTAGTATCCATGTCTAAAAAAAAAACATAGTTTATTCCAAGGATTTTTTTAGTAAGGAACACACATACAAACAAGAGAACAAAAGTACGTACACACAAGAACAAAAGAGCCTAGACAACCCTTAGACCACGCACATCCACAAAGTAACCTTATCACACAAAATCCTAGAATCTAGAACTTGACAGCCAAAATCCTAGAATTCTACGAAGGGTAGCAGCCTTTTATTGAACAACATACAACCATAGGAAAATGCGACTAGGATAGAAATGTATAATATTTAAACATGATACTTCACACAAATTCACGAGAAATATAATAAGACTACTTTGTCACGCATTGTTAATAACATAATATCAATCTAAGATTATGTTAATCACCTGGTTCGTCTACGGGAGTGCAACTCAACCTGACGCAAGCCTTTTGCTCTTCACTAGAGTCTTCTATCTGTTTGTTATCCCCTTCAATTTGTGCCAAATGGCCAGATTGAATTAGTAATTGACTGGAATAATTCATATCTCAAATCAAAGGCTATATTAAGATTGTAATATATATTGAATGCAAAAGATAAAGATAAAACAAATACACCCTCAAGTTAAACAACAACAACAGCAACAGACTTACAAACTGCTACTAAACACAAACCACACAGCTGCACTAGTGAACAAGAATTCAAACCTAACCAGTAGCCCAACCCTGACCCTAACCCTACAATCAGAGATATAATAAGGTTCAGTCCAATTCTGTCTCAAAAAGTCAGATTCTGTCAAAAGTGTCATGTTCTGTTTTAAAAGGTCCGTATAGTTCTGCTTTTAAAAGTTCAGTCAGTTCTTACAAAGTCCAGTCAGCAGTTGTATTACATATATTAATGACTCTAAAAAGTTCAGTGAATTGTTGCTTGTTAAAGACCCCCAAAAAGTTCAATTGATGCCTTTTTTATCTGCTATTACGAAAGTTTTATTTAAAAATAAATTATACTCCGTATTTCATTAGAGTGGCTTTTGATTTTCTTATCAAGTTAATAAGAGATTTTCGTTTAAAAAAGTTTGGAGAATTCCCACTATTTCGTTCTGAAAGCCCAAATCATCAAAGCCGACCCATTTCATTCACACCTCCTATCGATATTTAAGAAAAACAGATCTGATTTCTAACCCTATTTCATTTTGTTGCTAAGCCGCTCTCTCTCTCTCCTTTAACCTATTTGAGTTTGTTTCTCCCTACTCTCTCCTTTCTCTCTGCCGTTCTGTTCTCTCTTCTTAAATCTATTTGAGTTTGTTTCTCCTCCTATCTTTCCTTTCTCTCTTTAACCTTGCATTTCGCTGCTTCTCTTCTTTTAGCTCCTAAAAAAATGGCGAATATACATACTACTTACTTTGAATATCTTTGCAAAAAATGGCGAATACAGGTTATTTAGGGTTTAGTTTAAGGATTAATGGTTGCTTAATTAAATATAGTTGGGGTTCGTTTTCAAATATTGCTTAACTAATTCTTTTGCACTTTTAATTTGCATGTCGTTGGAGAGAAAGGTGTGGGGTTGCTAGGCTAGGCGGTCTGCTGGCGGCGAGGTGGTTTGCTGGTCGAGGCGTTGGGCGAGGCGCTGTCCTAGGCGATGGGCGAGGAGATAGATTGGTAACCACAATCTGAGTTGCTTAATATTTGGAATATAAGGTCCATTTATTTCTCTTTATCTAGATGTTGTTTTCGAAATTTCAAAATCTGAAATGAAATTTTTTGTTTGCTGGTATTAATTTATTTGTTTAATTTTTACTGAATTTTTTGGGTGATGTTTATTTTAATTAGGGTTTTTTTCCCGATATTTTTAGTGTTTTCGCATGTTAATTATACCAACCGGGAAGAACATTAAGGAGTAGTACTTTAATATGAATTGTAACTTCATGGCCGACATTTGTGTGTGTGCGCAATTAATTGTTTTTGCAACTTGACAAAATTAATTTTCAAAGATGAAGTAAAAGGATAGGAAGTTGGAGTCGAGTTGTTGGGGGAGGATTAGCAGTGGAGTAGTATTAGTTTATTTGGACTGCAGACTTATTCATAATTACAAACTTAAACTGATTTATTCAATGCTTATTAACTGATTTAGCTGATTATCTATTCTTTACTAAAGAGGAATTAGCTGATATTCAATGCTTAAACTATGCTTTATTTTAAGTACTCCTTATCGATGAGTTTTTTTTATCAAACCGTCTTACATTTACGTAATATACAATTATAGCAAGTTGAATTGGGTAACTATAAATGAATCATTCGTTCACAAAGGATTGAAATATTGAAATTTTTGTGATCAAATATGACTAAATATTAAATTTTCTTTGGTGATTTCTGGGTTTATATTGAAATATTTGTGATCAAATTTGACTAAATATTTATTGAAATTGTTTGGCAATTATGATCAAATTGCTAGATGTGGATTGAATTTCATTTTGCGAATTTAAGAATTGGACTATTTGATGAATTGTGAGTTTTCCGAGGATTGATTGTGGCATAGTGATGTGATTTTGTTCTAATTATATATTAGATAACATTGATGCATAACACCGCAAGAGATCTTTGACATGTTTTAATTAACTATCTGAACTGTTTGTTGAACTTGGATTCATGCAAATTAAATACACCATTAGATGTTCGTTTAAATAGCTCTTATAGGTCTTTGATATTCATAATGTGGTGAGCTAGTAGTGATGAATGTACAACTGTTTGCTGGTTTATTCTTTCCTCTTTGTGTTGTTGTGATGAAATCTAAGTGTTTGGATAGAAACTCTGATCTCTATTGATATTGTCTGATAATTATGATCAAATTTGACTACATATTTGTGATCAAATTTGACTAAATATTTATTGAAATAGTTTGACAATTATAATCAAATTGCTAGATCTGGATTGAATTTCATTTTGTGAATTTAAAAATTGGACTACTTGATGAATTGCGAGTTTTCTGAGTTTTGATTGCGGAACAATGATGTGACTTTGTTCTAATTTGATGTTAGAGAACAGTGATGCATGACATCGCAAGAGATCATTGACATGTTTTAATTTGGTGATAACAGTGATGCTTTTTTGTTTAATTTAATTTTCGAAGATTTGATGGTTGGTTAGGGTTTAAGACAGGTTTTAATGGCCGAAAGATTATAGTGCATGGGGTTATATTCTGATTTTAAATTCAATTTTATTGACGCTTTATTTTTGGTTTTAGCCGATTCGATTAGTTGGTTTCAGTGGGTATCTGTGACTTATAGTTAGTGTAGATTGGAGTTGTGGGTGAAGTTTGGGGTTTTATAAATTTTAGGGTGCATTGTATTTATTTCAAATTGCGATTGTGAGTAATAGAAGGAATTCGTTGAATTGGGGTTTTGTTTATGTAGGGGATTAATGCTATTAATTTATGTTCATCTGATTTTGATGTTTTCCATGAGACTATTGGGTATTTTTTATTTTAAGTGATTGTATGTTGTTAGGTTTTCATCAGATTATATCTAGATGTAATAAACAATTTATAATTTTATAGATCACATGTTTAACCGAGTTACTTGATAATTAAAAATGAGATGGGTATTTTAAAATCAAATAACAGCTTATTTAATTAAAAGCATGAACATCAATATATAATAACTAATTAAATTCAATAAAAAGCATACATATTACTATTTTGTTTAAGAGATTGATTGGCACATACCTTATGCCGTTGTTTATTGTATGCCTTGATTGTATGCCTAGATGAACTTAACTCCCAACTTAAAATCGAACTTAAAACTGAAATTATAACCTGAAATACCATAATTTATTTCAGATTTTTGATTTATACGGAGTATTTTATAGTAAGTAATTTATCAAAAAAATCCAAACCCAAATTGATTTTCATCTACAGTTTAGCAATGGTATCTACAATTCTACATCCATCTGGCAAGAGTACTCATAAATTTAACAAAAAAAAAGTGCAAAAAATCTCAGAACTAACAAAAGCAAAGCAAAGATCAGAAAGATGAGCTAGGTATTTAGTTATCCTTCCAGATTTTAAAGATCACAAATTTACCGTATGTCATTGGTAGTTGTATCTCGTTTTGAACTTCAAACCCCAATTAAAATCTGCATTAAAACCGATGTAAGTCAATTATATTTAAAATCATAATTCTAGTTACACAAATTTATGTTATTGTCTTTTCCTAAGTTAATGCACTCTCCCAAACCTTATACACATACCTCACTAGTGGAAAAAATACCTGTTGAGGGGGGCATTTTGGGCTTATTGAGGCGAACATGACCCGCTTCGACAGACGTGGCTTCAACAGCTCACTTAGCTGTTGAGGCGGGCTTTGTTCGCCTCAACAGGTGATCTGTTGTGGGGGGCTTTCAAAAGCCCGCCTCAACAGCCCAAAACCAAAGGTAAAAATGAGGACCTGTTGTGGGGGGCATTACCAAAGCCCGCCTCAACAGCCACCTCTGTTGAGGCTCACTTCTTAAATGCCCCCCACAACAGACCTGTATTTTTGCGCCAATATCTGTATATTTGCGCCATAAAATCATATGTTGTTGAGGCGTACATTAAAATCCCCCTTCAACAACATTAATTTTTTTTTTCAAATTCTTTTAAAATATAAAATACGTGGCAATAATCAAATCTATATATAAACACCATTGAGTATTGAAACATGTACACCAATCAACACCAGAATAGCAATGGTATGAATCTGCTTATTTTTGATAAATAAATCATTAAATTAACTTCATTTATATTAACCCAATAGAGAAAAGCGTATAGTACGTACGTTTACAATTTTTAAACACCTAGCTAGCTAGTCTAACAAATTAAAACTAATATTAACAAATAAAGACAAAAGGCTAGAGAGCTAGTCTAACAAATTTCTCTAATCCGGCCACTAAGCTCCCTTTAGATCATGCATTACAAACCATAATTAAGGCCGTGTTGACTTTCTTCCAATCAACACGATCCCTGCAAGATGGAAGGAAAATATATGAGCTGTAGAGTACCAAAGTTTACACTCACGATATTATATTTACATTCCATTGAAGCATAAAAAGGTATAGTTTTACCTGAAAACCCTTGTATTTGATGAGCTCTTTCATCATGTCAACCACATAAAGCTGCCCTTCATCATCGAAGTACGCAAGATCTCCTGTATGCACCCAGCCTTGATTATCAATAGTCGACTTGGTGGCTTGTGGATTATTAAAGTAATCACACATCGTTGTTTTACTTATAGGAAAAATGACATGTATTATTGAACCAATAATTAAAGAAACTCACCTCTTTATTCCAGTTTGTTTGGTAAACTATGTAAACAAGGAGAAATGTCTGAAGACTAGTTCCGATTATCATTCCTATCCAAATACCATGCATATTGCAGCACAACACCCTATCAATCAGTGTTCCATAAAAATGAACTGATAAAGTTTATCACTTAATAAAATCAAATGTATTATTAGTTTAAAACAATTTCGATGACAGAGTTGTACAGAAAATAATGTATTTTGATTGAGAATATATATAGGTAATAATTACCTCCACACCTAAGGGAGTCTTATAGCCGAGGAAAAATCCCAGAGGAAGTCCAATAACATAGTAGGAAAACAGGTTTACGTAAGCAACTAAGGCCTGCCACCCTCCTCCAACCGCGACACCTATAATCAACAAAATTATACTTGAACCTGTTAAACCATGATCAGTTATATTTAATGTTGAATATTGATCAAAATAATACCTGATATGACTGGCTGGACACTGTTAAGCACCATGGTAATGCCCAGAAGATAGGCTAAATGAGCAACAGCGTTTTGCATATCTTTACTTTCTGTAAATATCACAGCAAAATGGTTCCTGGTGAGCATGAAAGCTCACATTAGAAGAAGACCTATGTAGAGGGACTGAGAAACAATGACTATCACGGAATACTTGGTCGCTCTTGCATTTCCTGATCCAAGCTCGTTGGATACTCGAACTCTGAAATGTTTAAAGACAGTTTTAGAATGTTTAATGCTACTTAGTACTAGTAGTTAGTATGTAGTACAATCACAAGGATGCTTCGTAGTTGTAGAGTACAGTTAACTGGTTTAAGGAATATACAGAGAAGCATTACCCTATAGCAGCATTGATTCCTATGAATAGCATGCCTTCCCATCCATTTAAATTCATACTGCATAAGAAAAAACGAAAGCAGGATCAACTCATTGAATCAATGTATCAACTGTCAAGGGTTTTTACATAGTGAAAACTTCTACCATACATCTGTCAAGATTTATTGAAAGTGTTCTTGTTTTTACCAAAAAGTATATGAAATTGCTAAACCAAGTTCTAGAAGTTTTGAGGATCATAACAAAACTGCTAGAAACTACAAATGCATCTAAGCAGTTGTTTTGAAAGATAACACTGTAAGAATGCCAATCTGCAAGATGACTCAGATTTGACAAAGTCAGTAGGAATCAGAATTAAGAGCAGATGTTGAGCAGCGCATGTGTTCAGATCAGTTAAAGGGTTCTAGTGGTCAGAATATGCTAAAGCAAATTTTGAAGCTACATGTATACAGTCTAAGTAATCTAGCTTTATACAATATAGATTCAGGATCATTTTTTCAGCTTTGCGAATTTTGAACCTACATGTGTACAGTCTAAGTTAACTTGGTTTCTGCTTTAATATTTCACGACCACACCGATGAACTGAACTGCTTTATACAATATAGATTCACGATCATTTGTTCAGTTGCTGCTTCTTTTCTTGCTGAGTAACTTCAAGACCAAATCATTAATTGGTGAACAACTCAGGAAAGCAAACTATATGGAGGTGATGTGTGACTAGTTCCTACAAATGTTCCTCATACGACATACTTAATTAAGACTGACATTAAAAATATGAAATACTTGTGCAAACCAGAAGCACAGACTATCTGTTAAAGGGAAGAGGCTCAAATCCTACAGCATAGGTCGCAGAAAATGAGCATGAGCAATACTTGTGCAAACCAGAAGCACAGACTATCACACGCAATAAATTCTAGATGTTTCTAAATTCTACTCCGTAATGTTTTTGCCAGTTTCCACACAAAACAGGTTCAGAACTACAAAGGAAAGGAGCACCCATTCTTCCTAGCAAATTGGACCCGAATATTAGTGACTCCCTAAATTTCTACCAACTTCAAGTATAGAGCAAACATTGAAAGAACACTGTTAAACTCTGTCATACTCTATATTTCGCACAAATTTCTTGATCCACAGGTTCTGAATCTTGTGCATAAGTAAATGGAAAAACAAACTGCAAAAAGTTTTCTGCAGTGCCTCTAGAGAAGTAACAAAAAGTTGTAAACTGGCAATCTAACTTTTCCCTTCCAATGTTTCACATTAACCTCAGTTCCTTTTGCACTACACTAAGCACCAATACTACCAAAAGGGTGTCGAAAAGAAGAAAAGATATAAGATCCTCATAATTCAGAAGTCCTCAAGTTCGAGTTGAACAGAAAAGGGTACTCCTTCCATCTGACAAGTTTAACATGAAGAATGAAACTTATGTAATCATACGAGAATCTTTGCCCATGTGATCCGGAGAGACACAGAGAGACACCACTAAGGTACTTACCAAAAAGAAATGTTAAAACTTATTTCAAAAAGACCAAAGAAAAAAAAGTCTTAATAGTTATTGACATAGGGAGTAATTGCTAATTAAGTTAAGAATACACATAAAAGAAATAATCACAGTGAGTCTGTCATAACACCAAAATTGAATATGATGTTGATGTTCTTACCTTCAAAGAGCTGTTTGGCTCCTCCAAGGAACCCAACCACGATTTCTTATTTGCTGTAGACTCCACACCTATTATAGAAAGATGTAAAAAGATATTGCAATTAGCATTTCAATATATGATATGTACATATTACATATTAGTAATTTGATATCCATGGGGTTATCCAGAATCAGAACATCAACAGAAGATTATGTTATTTGACTTCTCTACGAGTGCCAACACAGTAGAAAACTAGCTATTTGCCATTTTTCGAAGACTTTGCATGTTTTTGCCAAGAAAAGGTCAAATTATCACAAGTATAGCGGCAAAATTAGTTTGCAAAAACTAAGGTACTTCTGCTAAACTAACAACATTTTATAGTTTTGTATAATCCCCTATCGTTCACATTCTAAATTCACCACAGAGGTGTCAACCACAAATTGGAAAAAAGTCCCAATTGAACATATTACTAACAATTGAACTAAAAAACCACAAATATCAAACCCTAATTTGTAAATTCATCCAATAACTGTAACATTAGCCTAAATTTTCCGCAGAATCAACTCATTATGCTCAACTAATTAAGTGAAACTAAATTTCAAGATCAAACAAAACAGGAATCAAAAAAGTTATAAACTAACCTTAAAAAAGAAGAGAGACAGAGGTGAGCGAGATATGGAGGACCGCAGTCGGGGGCGAGTATTATGGAAGACGCGAATAAAGTGGTAGTGGTAGTGGTGGCGACAGTGAGAAGCGGGAACTGGCCGGGAATTCAGGAACCTACACCGCGCGGTGAGGAGCGGTGCGAATCGCCTTCAGATGCGTTGCAATAGATCGAGATTTGAAGTATACGTAGATCTCATCTGTTTGGCGGTGAGGAGGTTTAATTGTTTTAAATGTTGTGAAGCCCTGTTGAAGCGAACATACATAAGCCCGCCCCTTTAGACTAGTGTCTATTGAGGCGGGCAATTAAAAGCCCCCTTCAACAGGTTCTATAGAAGCGAACACCATAAAAGCCCGCCCCAACTTGTTAGTAAAATATTTGACCCGCGTTGACTAAGTGGTTATTGAGGCGCGCTTATGTATGCCCCCTTCAACAAGGGGGCTACAACAGGGGTTTTTTCCACTAGTGCCTTCTTTGTTTAAATCTACAATTACAAATTAAAAAAATTATGAGAGATTATTTAACCAAATGCATGAATTAAAATATAAAATAATTAATTACAATCTATAAATGCAAGAATATTACATACCGTATAATTTCAAATCTGCAAAATAAATAAATGCAACAATCTTAAAAAAGAACATTTGTTTTATGCATGAAATAATTAATTAGAATCCATAAGAAATCATTACACGTTATATTTTATTTAATTGTTTCATTACTGTTTTTTACGGTTATGCATAAAAATCATGAATTATTATTATTAATAAATTTTTTAATTTATGTTTTTATTTTCTTGCAAGGAATCGTGAGAAAAATGGTACTTACTTGTGTGGGAGCGACTTCACGAAGAACGGTGATGGAGGTTTTGGTGATGGAGTTTTTTTCTTCTTGTTTCTGGAGTTTTTGTTTTACATAAAGTTTCTGGAGTTTTTGATTTGGCAATTGAAATAATTTGTAATAATTTAGTTTTTTGTATTAAATGTGTTTTTTTGATTATGTGTTTGTATTATATTCCCCTAATTTTCATTATTTTCTTTCCTGATTTAATTTTGTCAATCAAAATTAATTCCTACAAATTCATTTCCTTTTCTTTCCTGTAATAATGAAGATTTTAGGTTATTATGGCAGTGAATTTAGAAGCATAATTGGGGTTTTGTGCCCACTAAGATTGTTTTGACCGTTTAGGAATAAAACCGAGCTTGTAATTGAAAATAACTGTAGAACGGGGTAAGGTATTTTCATCTTTTTGCTGGGGGACACGAAAAGTGTTGTTACCAAATTTCACTTAGCGGCTGGCTTAGATAATAGAGATATAATATACATTCTTCCATTCGTACTCTAAGACGAATGGCCCAAGCAAGGTTACACAAAGGTTACACGATTAATTAAAATCAAGTTCATGTACACACCCTCTAAAATGATTAATCAATTTCAAATTATCAATCCTTAATTATATTCTAATTAAATATTAAACTTAATTAAAAGTGATCGTCCTATGAAAAATTATATTAAATAATTAATTTCCAATTTTTCATTAAACAAGCTCCCACATAAACCAATAAACCTTGAAATTTTAATTTCAAATATTGAACATACGGGCCAGCCCAAGTAAAATAAAATGAAATAATAAAAATCCAAGTAGTTAGCCCCTACGTGCAACCGCAAGCTCAAAACCCGAACATTGGGCCTTGACTCAAAATCAAAGCAAAAATGCACAAACCAATGCAACGAGGGTGTGGGCTTGCGCCAAGCCCATCACTGCCCAGTGTTGCGCACCAGCCAACGAGCACTTGCCCCAAGGCCTCGCTCGTCGCTGCTATGCACAAGCGCGCACTGGCTCGCCAAGCTTCCATTATTTTTCTTGCTTGCCATAACTGCTCGCGGGCGCTTGATATGTCAAGCAGCAAACCTCGCGCATCCAATCGCTCGCCGGCAACGTTGCCCGGTTTCCTTCCCTTCGTATCGCACAACTCAAGCAGCACGAAGCCCAACCCCTGCCTATGCATGCACACGGACAAGAGCTGTCGCCTAAGGGCGATGGCTTGCCCTTCCATACAAAATGTTAATCGGATTTTTGTTTCCAAAACGAAAAGTTACACAATTTAAAAATTTCATAAATTTAACAAATCCAATCGTTAATATTACGAAAAATAATTAAAGAGGGTGATTTAATATTATTTCATACAACCTAATTATGAAAATAAAAATCTAGGCTTACATTATTCAAAATTAATGAAAGAATCCAATCAATAATATTTTCAAATACTTAGATAAACCAACCCGACAATTTAAGATATTCCAAACAATTAAATTTCATATTTTTATAAAATTATGTTTCAGTTGAACTATTAAAATCAACGAATCCAATCAAAATTTTAATCCTTGAATTTTTAAATGAGCCATTTAACAATGCAAAGACATACCCCAACTCGCCTAAGCATAATTTCAGATCTAACAACCATTGAATCCAATTAATTTTCGTTCAAAAATTACTTTAATTTAGGCTTTATGGAATTAGGGTTTATAATTATAAACTTCATTAAAATTATTATAAACAAGTAGGACGATCCGAAATTAATTATATGTTGATTAGAAATCATAAATAATTTTTAAAGCCAGAATTATTCAAGAAATAATTAATCAAAAACGAAAAACCTTCGCAAAGTCCAACTTATATGCAGAACTTTTGTATTTTGGTACAAGGTCCGTAGAATTAGTTGTTTCCACCCAAAAAACATTAAGGAAACATCGAAATCTAACACTTTATGAAACAACAACTTTTTCACCGATTATCCAATAATCCGATAAAGTTCCGAAAATTAATAGAAAATTTTCGACCATTTTAATTCATGAAATTACATTAAAATATTCTTTAAAACATGAAGCTAATGATACCACTGTTAGAATTTAAAGATAATCTAATTAAAAAAGCGGAAACAATCACCAATCCAGAATCACATGTAAAAGCATAGATTAAACGTAACATACATTTGTACCGTGTACTCCCACTAGCCTCGTGAACACGATCAAGAACTCCAAGTGTAGTTCCTCTATAATCGTCCACCGGCATGTTCGGATCAGCCTTGATTCCGTTAGCTTAGAACTTTCTCAAGGTGTTTGACTTTTCCAGATATCTCACTCTAGGAGGCACATAAAGAATTGGGGTTCTTACTGTGTTCTAGGGTTGTGAGTATTGTAGGGTTTAGAAAATGAATTAGGAGTATATGAAATAACCCTTGGGGAGTAAGTAATCCAACCGGCCAAGGCACAAGGGCCAGCCGCGTGCAAGCCCACAAGTAGCGCACACAGGCGTTGGGCGTTGGGTCGCGCTGTGCTGGTGATGCTGATGTTGATGCGTCTTGAAACGCATGCCCAACCAAGAGGACTTGGGCCGCTTCGCGCTTGTGCATCGCTGTAGTGCCTGCGGGCCTTGGGTGCTTGGCTCGTGGGCCGCAGTGTTGCTCGCCCCTTCTCGTGTTTGTATCTAAAGCCTTACGGCCATTATTTATCGCATAATACATAGCGATCAAATTTCGTACGACAAAATTATTCGTACGGCCTAGCCTACAAATATAAACAATACGATATACAATTACGATCCAACGACTTATCGTATATTTATGTTTTTCGAAATATAATCTCGATTTGCCATTAAATGAATTTTTCGATTCATTTAATCAGGCGATCTGTTATATATGTCATTGGTGTGACCTTGTAGGTTTAGCCAAGACTAAGATGTGAGATTAATAAGGATTAGAACTCATTAGCTGGATACATTGCTCCAGCTAGCTGTTCCGGTCAATTGATCTTAGTGAATTAATTATACCTTAATTAATTTGAACCTTGGTATTAGACCAATGAACCTTGGGTATGTGAAGGGCACATTTCCTTAATCCATTACAAGAGAGATTACTCCAAACACAAGGAAGATCAGAAGAATGGTACAGTCGTTCCCTCTTCAGGGACTTTTGTTAAAGACTGTAACCTTGCTATTTCAGCTTCTTAGGTATTAGATGCAGGTTGTGGCTCACACTTATGTTCTAATCAACAAGGACTAAGAATGAGTAGAAATCTTGGAAAAGGTTGGAGGAAGTGTTTCCTTCACCCAAGGTGCATTAGTCTGATACAAAGGTTCAAATTAATTGCAGAATAATTAATCAGTAATATCAATAATCAGGACACAACTAGCTGGAGCAATATATCCGATCAATAAGTTCTAATCCTTATTAGGATCATAACTTACTCTTGAGTGAACCTACAAGGTCACACCAATAAAATAAAATAGATCGCCGGATTAAATGAATCATAAATTCATTTAGTGGCTAATCGAGAATTTAGTTCGAAAGACATAAATATATGATAAGACGTTGGATAGTAATAATATATCGTATCATATATATCGTCGGCCTGGCCGGACGATTAATCATATCGTACGGCCTTGGATCGTCAATTATTAAACGATAAATATTGGCCATTAACATGCATGCATACGATTGAGCTGCTAGCCCACGAGCCAATCGCGCAAGCGCAAAGGCCATGGGTATAGCAGCAGCAGAACGCATAGCAAGAGTAATAGCGTGCAGTCCATGGCCATTCTCCTGGTGTGTGTGGGCTGGAGCAAAGCAATAGTAGCAGCGCACATCCGTTGGCTTGGGTGCGGCACAAGGCCGTGCTGGCGGGGTGCTTGTGTTGGCCGGCCAAAAGCTTCAAGGCTTGGTCGGTTGACATATTCTTTTGCATAAGCTTTATTGAATAACTAAGAAATATCATCAAACTCTAGAACACAAATTGGATCCCTAATTCCCTGTGGGCATCCTAGAGTCTGTTCTTCCCAAGAGCCAAACAACCTTGTGAAAGTTCTAAGTTAACGGAATCAAGGCGAATCCGAACGTGTTGGTGGACGATTGTAGAGGAACCACACTTGGAGTTCTTGATCGTGTTCATGAGGCTAGTAGGAGTACAAGCAAAAAACGTATGTCGCATTTAATTTATACTTTTGCATGTGATCTTGGTTTTGGTGAATGTTTCAGCACTATTAATTGGATTAGCATTAATTTCCAACTGTGGTATCTTGAGATCCATGTTTAAAAGTTTATTTTAATGTATTCTTAAGAATTATTATCGTTGAAATTTTTCTGCAATTTTTCTGAGATATTTTTTTTTATTATTGGTTGAATTGGTGAAAAGCATGATGTTTTGAAAAGTGTTAGATGTTTCCTTAGTGTTTTTTGGGTGGAAAAAAAAGTTCTAAACACAGTTTAAGGATCCCTTGCTAGAATTTCGAAATTTTGCCTCTAAGTTGGACTTTTTGAGGGTTTTTCTTTAAAAATAAGTAATTCTTAATTAAATTCGCCTTAAAATTAATTATAATTTCTAATCAACATGTAATTATTTTTGGATTGTCCTACTAGTTTATTATAATTATTAAGAACTTTTAAAATCAATTTCGTGGCTTAATTATAATTATAAACCCTAATTTTTGAAATCCTAAATTTATGTATTTTTTATCGAACATTAATTGGACTGATTGGTTCGATCTGAAATTATGCTTAGGCAAGTAGGGGAATATGTTTTTCATGATAAATGGCTTATTTAAAAATTCAAAGATTAAAATTTTCATTGGATTCGTTAATTTTAATCAATCTCCTAAGCCATACTTGATAAAAATTTGAAATTTTATTATTTTAAATTTGTCGGATTGGATTATCTATTAATTCAATATATTGTTGATTGGATTCGTTCATTGAATTCGAATAAAGTTTAGCCTAGATTTTTTATTTTCATAAATTAAAATAAATAACCCAACTTTAATTATTTTTCATAATAATAACGATTGGATTTGTTAAAGTAATCAAATTTTGAAATCGTGTAACTTCTATTTTTAGGGGAAAAAAATGGATTTAGTCTCCTTTGGACAAGCAAACACCTTGCGCAAGGGCGAGGGTTGAAATCCGCGCATTATAACGCATGGGCGAGGGGCACTGTTGCCTTGTTGTGCGCGAATAGGCGAGACGAGGGGAGGTTGCAGTGATCAGGCATGCGGGTAGGCATTTGGACGCGCATGCCTGCTGCTTTCCCCTTGCGGAGGGTTGGGCAAAGCCAGCGATGGCGAGCACACAAAGCACTGCTGCGACAACGAACACCAGCGAGCACATTGTTCGCGCATGGGCTGCCACAACGCGGCTCGTGCACACCACAACGAGAGAAGGATCTTGAGGCCATGTTGCGTGTGCGGTGGGCTGCTGCACAACAAAACGATGGGATGGGCGCTAGCCCATGCCCACGTTGCATCGTTTTGTGCATCTTCTCTTTATTTTGATTCAAGGCCCAATGTTCAGGTTTTGGGCTTACTATTTCACGTAGGGGCTAACGACTTGGACTTTATTATTATTTTATTTTATTTTACTTTGGTTGGGCCGTATGTTTAATATTTAAAATTAACAGTTCAAAGGTTTGCTGGTTTAAGTGAGAGCTTTTTAATGAAAAATTTGAAATTCATTTTTCGTAGGACGATCATTTTTAAAAAAAAATATTTAATTAGAAATAATTAAGGATTAATAATTTGAAATTGATTAATCTTTTTAGAGCGCTTGTACACGAACGTGATTTTTATTAATCATGTAACTTTTATGTAAACTTGCTTGGCCCATTCGTCTTAGTAAGAATGGGTGAATGGATATTATAATATATTACATGGCAGGTTCATATATGACTAGTATGGCCCAACTAGAATTGTTAAATACGGTATGCGAACCGTTTTATCTTTGAATGTAATTTTTAAATATGGTATGCGTACCATGGAGTATCATTGTCGTAATAGTTAGATTATTTATTTCAATTAGTTCTAGGTAGTATCTAAAAATTCTGGTATAGTGCTAACATTTATTTCAATTATGTATATTATGCATGAGATTGTTGGTTTATGTTTTTATTAAGGATTTACTTCACTAAATAATCAAACAAACATAGAAACAACTATGTTCTAAGAATATTGAGTTTAAAATGCCTTCCAAAATCAAGCACTTACATAAATCTTCGAACCTAAGTTAGTAGATTTCCGCCAAAGCGATGTGCTATTTTAGTACTCTTAAATAGTAAGGAATCCCAAAGGATCATGTTGATTGTGGTTGTAACTCAAAAGATATTGGTTATGGCATTAACTTGTTAACCAAGATTAGTTTGGAATTACTAGCAATATGTTTTTGCTTACCTAAAATCATAAAAGTATTAAGACAAGACAACGCATGCTTAAGACTTAGAGATTTTTAGGGTCTTGGTTCGTTTCATTCATTTTGGACTAAGCATTTATTGCATGAATGAAATGTTTTAATAGCTTTAATGATTGCATCAATGCTTTTATTTCAAGATATTAAAAGGATTATGAATGGTTATTTATTGCATTATCTTTTCAATTATAAAATGTCTGAATTTACACTCAAAGCATCATAAATTCTTGATGTGAATATATACTTATCAAATTTTCTTGATCAGGAGAGGAAGCTTCGACAAGTGTTTAGATGGAATAGCATTAAATATGTTGTTGATCATCCCATCCCTATCTATTACTCAAAGAATATGACTCCTGAAAATCACTATATTTGGGCGAAGCACATGACATTTTTCATGGATCTCATTCTTGGATCTATCCCCAAAGATTTGAGTGCTAGGTTTGTGGCATACGAACCATGGGCACGTCAAAGGCATCTAAGGGATATATGTCGTGGAAGATTCAAACATAATGGTGAACACGTGAACCAAAATGTTTTTGAATTGATACTTTCATTAAGGAATCTAAAGCTTGATGCTCCACTGTGTTGTTGCTTCAAAATCGAAAGATAAGAGGCAAGGAAAGAGTCAATGATGCTGAAATGGCTCTTGGATCGCCAATTAAGACTCATATGAAGAAACTAGTTGGACTGTTCAATCGCCTTGAGTTGCTTGGTGATCCTTTCCAAGAATCTATAGCTACGGGAATATTATTGTATTCTCTTCATACTTGGTATAAGAAATTCAAGTTGCTCTATTTTTCTAAACAAAGAAAAAAAGTTATAGTGAGCTAATTAGTATGCTTCATCAATTCAAAATGGTCTTTGATAAGGATAAGAAAAATTCACTAAAAGTAAAGAGTAAGAAAATCAAGAAAAATAGTCAAGGGAAGATCCAAATCAAGACTCCATCTTCATCCACTCCAGGAGGCCAGGCAAGTGGCGCCTTCCAAGAGGAAAATGATTAGAGAGGGATACTTCTCCTTCTAGGACACAATGCTTCTATTATGATTAAATTGGTCATTACAAAAGTGATTGTCCAAAGAGAAAGGAATATGAGAATTGAAGAGCGAAAACGCTGCTTCTACTTCAGGTATGTATGTTATAGATTGTAATCTAGCTAAATCTACTTCTTGGGTATTGGATATTGGTTATTGCTGACACTTATGTTCAAATTCACGTGGACTAAGTAGAAGTAAAAGACTTGATTCTACGCGTGGAAAATGGAGCAAGGATTGCTGCATTTTGATAAGTGTATTTTCCGTCATTGATAGAAAACAACCTATGCAAACAATATTTATAAAACCACTCAACTAACCGGCTAGCGGCAAGCAAAGGGATCGTCCCAAAGAAACGGTGGTTGTCGAGTTTGAAAGTCAATCTAGTTCGAACAAGAATTTGGTTTTGAATTGTCACTTTTAAGAATCTAAAAACTACGAATTATGCTAAATTGAATCAAGAAAGGGAGATGTTAGGGAGTCGGGGATAGACTAGGGAAATCGGGGGAAATGAATTCAACTATCTAGCAATGATGATCATGCAACGAAGTGACGATTAGGCAAATAGCATCTAATGACGAACCCGCCACCTCTCGGATAGGGAACGCTAAGCGTCTAATCCACGGAAGAGCTTTCGCCTAATCCTAGATTAAACAAACTAGCATATAATAGGCACCGCCATTTGATCACACAAGATAGGCCCACAATCTCTTGCCAAACCTAACCTATGGTTCCACGTGATTCTAATCGAATAGCATTTGCAACTACCAATCAATTAGCATGGATGTCCTATCATCAAATCATATTTAATCACATGAATCAATCAACAATCAATCATCAATTTCCCCTAATTAAGCCCCTAGATTCTCCCCTTTCCCTAACCTAATTCTACTCACTAATCATTCTAGAAATTAAGCAATCCATTAATTCTAAGCTAGCAAGCATGAAATTAAAGGAGTAAGAGAAGAGAATTTAAGAGTTTAATTGCACAATCAACTAGGAATTAAGAATCAAAGTAACTTCAATCAATGAAATAAGGAATTCAAGAAATTAAGGAATTGAAGAACAATCAACAACAAAGCAAGAGCAAGAATTAAGAAACTAAGAATTGAATTGCAAAATTGAAGAAGAGTTAAGAAGGATTACAAATTGAAGCTTGAATGGAGGAGAGTTTCTCTCTCTAGAATTGCTGAAAATCTACTTTTAGAATCTCAAATTATCAACTAAAATTCTACTCTCACAAAATAAATCGAAAAATCTATTTATAAGTTTCCCCAAATAGAAGCCAGAATTCGAATAAGAGCAGCCCGCGCAACCATTCGGTCGCACAGACCTTTTGTGCGACCGAACGTAGAAGAATCATTCGAGCAAATACTGGGTCTTGTGCGAGCGAAGACAGCGAAGAACACTTCCTTCGTCATGTGCGACCGAACGAAGAACCCAGTTCGGTCGAATGGGATTTCTTTTGCTCATAATTCCTTCGCAGCTTCATTTGGTCGAACAAGGAAAGCCGTTTGGGCGCACAACTTTTGTGCGGTTGAGTAGAGAACATTGTGTGAGGGGGTCGAAAAAGCGCGAGGCTAATGCGTGACCTCGTCCCTCGTGGGTGTGACGATTCTTTTTATTCAATCAAGTGTAATTGGATTTCCTGTGAGTACACACCCAATTGACCAGTAATATAGGAGTCGCCATTCAGTTTTTAACGACAATGAGAAAAACTGACAAAACCCGGTTATCGTGACATAAAGGGAGTGCAATTATGTTTGACCACGACGGCCGTAGGTTCCCTTGTGATCCCTGGTGTGGGGATCTCTCAATATACACTGTTGATTCTGAGTTTTGATGATGACAACGCAAACTTCCTAATCGTTGGTCAAGTGTGTTTTTGTATTGCTAAGTTAGGGAGTGCCTGAGTAGGACAAACTAAGCATGTGGAGCAAACACTAAGCAATGCAGGGAATTCCTAACGAATCGATCAAGTCTGCAAATGAAGGCTGTTCCCAAGACAGCTATTCCCAAGACGGCTGTTCCCAAGACGGCTGTTCCCAAGACGGTTGTTCCCAAGACGGCTGTTCCCAAGATGGTTGTTCCCAAGACAGTTGTTCCCGAGATGGTTGTTCCCAAGACAGCTGTTCCCAAAGACGGCTGTTCCTAAAGAAGGCTGATCCTCAACGGCTGATCCTAAGCAAGTTATTAAGGTGTTCCTCATATATTATAAGGATCATCAATGTTCCGGAGAAGGAACAATGCATGAAGCGTTCAAGCGAAGCTTCAAAAGGTGCCAACATAGAAGCTACAACATATGAGTTTATGTTTAGATTTTATGTAAGTATTTTAATAACGTTTATGCATAATATGGAACAAAAGGAACACGTGTGTTTTAATATGTTTGAGAAAATAGTTTTTGTAAATAAAATAAAGTTTTATAAAGGAAAATCTTTTGGAAAATAAATAAAACGATTTTGAGAAAATCAACATTGGATTCTGATTTAGAATTCCTTGTTTTCCAAGAAAAGGTTTTTACTTGTTCCTAAAACTACTCCCACTATTTTCTCTAAAATTGAATGTGTTAAAAGTGGTTTGAAGAAGTCTCCCTGTTTCTCTCAATCAACGTGCACGTTACTGCTCCCAGTAACTGTTAGTGGCCGTTGAGGGGAACATGGGAAACTGACCAAGAAAGTTCTTCTATAAAAGGAAAAGGTTTTTCATTTCTCAAATCACAACTGACAACGAGCAATATTTCTAAAGAACTTAAGAGTTTTTATCAAAAGTCAGTTTGCAAAAGAGCGTGTTCCTAAAGTTCCTTTATTGTACATAAGCTTCATTGAATACTAGAGTTTTCATAATTCGAGTTGTAATTGTGGGGTTAAGGATCGAGTGATCCTTGAGTTGTGGGGTTAAGGGTCAAGTGATCCTTGAGTTTTGAGTGTAAGGGTTGAGTGATCCTTAAAGTGACTTAGAGTCAAGTCAGTAAGAGAGTGTGAAAGGAGCAAGCACTGTAATCAAAGGGGATTACAGTGGGGAACTCGTGTTCAAGTGGAACTCGAGTTATTGAGTGTGTTGTATTCGAGCGATTACAATATATAAAAGAGTTTGAGGTTTTCCCTTCTTGATAAGGATCAAGAAGTTTCCTCAGTTTTCACATTCTTCGTATTAATTTGATAGTTGTTCCTTTAATTTCTAAATTCCGCAAAGGAACACCCTAAGTTCAACGAAACAATTCACCCCCCCCCCCCTCTTGTCAGTGTTCCTACTGGAATATCAGTTGGTATCAGAGCTGGATCTCACAAAAATACAGGAAACCCTGTTGAGAAAAAGTTCCTGGAAAGTATGAACACTCACGAGAAACTCGAAGAAGGTTATTCAACTCAAAGACCTCCAATGTTCAACGGAAAATTCTATACCTATTGGAAGAACAGAATGGAGATCTTTATCAAGGCAGAGAACTATCAAGTTTGGCGAGTCATAGAAGTCGGTAACTTTGAGGTAACAAAAACCAATGCTGAAAATGAGGTAGTTCCTAAACCTATTTCTGAGTTTGTGAAAGAAGATTTTGAAAAATATGAAATCAATGCTATGGCTGTTAAGATTTTGCATTGCGGCCTTGGACCTCATGAACACAATAGAGTTATGGGGTGCAAGAGCGCAAAGCAAATCTGGGATCTCCTTCAAGTCACACATGAAGGAACAAATGAGGTCAAACGTTCTAAAATTGATTTACTGATGTCTAAATATGAACGTTTTGAAATGCATCCACAAGAAACAATTCAGGAGATGTTTACTCGTTTCACTAACATTACTAATGAACTTGTTTCCCTTGGAAGAATCATTCCCTCTGATGAACAGGTTAGGAAAATTCTAAGGAGCGCGCCTCAAGATGATCGATGGAGAACCAAGGTCACTGCATTGTTTGAAACCAGGGATTTCACCAAATTCAACATTGAACAGCTGGCAGGATCCTTAATGACACATGAACTACATCTAGGATCAGCTGTTCCTGAGAATCCAAAGAACCGAGGTATTGCTCTTAAGGCTGAGGAACTGGAGGATTCAGAACCGGATGAAGAAGAGGCTGCCACTTTGGTCAGAAGGATGAAAAGATTATACAGAAACCTTAGACCGGGAAATCAAAAAGGAAGGAACTCCGGAAGAAGAACAATTGGTTCCAAATCCGGCCGCTTCAAGTGCGGTGATCCAGACCATCAAATCCGGGAGTGCCCTCAGTGGGAATATGAAAAAGGAAAAGGAAAGGATCAGCTCAAAGAAAGATTCAACAAACCCACCTTTTCCAAACCCAAAAAGGCAATGATTGCAGCATGGGGAGATGTTACAGACTCGGAGGACGATGATGACCAACCAGAAAAAGAAACTACCAACCTGTGCCTCATGGCAAAGATTGATAGAACAATGCAAGATCCATCAAACGAGGTAAGTTCCACAACTTCTCAATCTTTGTCTAATAATAGGTTAATTGAATCACCAATTGAAACTCTAGTATTTTTTGAAAAGCTTAGTGTAGTAAAGGAACAAAGTAATAAGGCATTAGAGCCCAATAAAGATCACATGACCTACCTAAATAATGTTAGATATGAGGTACAAGGTAGGTTCTTGGAATTGCCTGACAGGAACAACTCTCTCCAAGACTCTCTTGGAAGAGTTAAAAATGCACATACTATTCTTGATGAAACTGATAATATTGATAAAGTTCAGGAACAAGAGGATTTCAAACTTGGTTTGATTCACTTTACAGATGAAAATAAAAGGATAGATGAACCAGTTTTTCAAGAAATCAAAGCGAATCAGGGAGTTCCTGTGCAAGAGGAACAAGCAGAAAATCAAGGTGTTTCTGTGCAAGAGGAACAAGCAGAAAATCAAGGTGTTCCTATGCAAGAGGAACAAGCAGAAAATCAAGGTGTCCCTGTGCAAGAGGAACAAGTAGAAAATAATCTGGGAGTTCATGTTCAAGAGGAACAAGCTAATCAGGAGGTTCCTATCCGAGAGGAACAAGCAGAAAATACTGGAGTCTCCGTTCAAGAGGAACAAGAGGAACTCAAATGGATGTTCAGGAACAAGCTTGATGAACATGGAACAATAGTCAGGAACAAAGCAAGGTTAGTCGTTAAACGCCATAATCAACAGGTGGGCACTAATTTCAAAGAAACATTTGATCCTGTTGATAGATTAAAAACTATAAGAACCTTAATTGTTTTTGCAGCCTTTACGGAAATTAAGTTGTACCAAATGGACGTCAAAAATGCTTCCCTAAACGAACATTTAGAAGATGACGTCTATGTGGAACAACCTCCCGATTCTAAATATCCTGAATTTCCAAACCACATCTATAAGCTTGACAAAGCTCATTATGAGTTAAAGCAAGCTACTAGATCGTGGTACGAAATATTATCTGAACTCCTTCTGAAAAATAATTTCAAACGAAAAACTTTATTTTTTGTACAAATTTACGTTGACAATATACTATTTGGTGCAACAAATGAAAGTATGTGCAAGGATCTTACAAAGTAAACAAGAAGAGAGAAGCACGAGAAAATGAGACTGGAACTGGGAATGATCAAGCTAAGATAAGGAAGCAGGAAGATCCTCTAAAGGTATAAACTTTAATATTAAATGCTTGGCCTTGATATATATTCATAATTTTACGTGCGAAAGCATAGCTGAAGTTTACCATCGTTAGGGATCAACTTACATAATGAAAGTGCATAATACATGATTAAATAAATGAATCAATAATGCGAGATGCAAAAATAAGCTGTTCCACAATTAGGTTTACCATTATAATTTTTCATGTATTCTCTCAAATTTTTTATCATTATTTATCTTTTAGAATTTTCCTCGAAATTTTTTTTATCTTTCCAATTTTTTTTGTTTATCATCCACATACATAAACCTCACAAATTCATTTCTTAATCCTCAAATTCTTCTTGTTCCCAACAACTAAGAAACTAATGGAAACAATCCAAATGGATCTCAACTACTCAAAAACCACACCCACAAATACACGTTTAACCTCACCTCCTTGTACCTCTCTCATAATCTATTCCCCACCACTCCATACTCCTTCACCAACAATGGTGAGAACAAGTATCAACAGAAATATGACAAACAAAAGAAACTGAAACTCTACCTCACCAATCCCCATGGAAACCTCACCACTCAAAACCCCTGAAAAAAACCCAAACCCATTCACCTCCAAAAACCCAACCGTTTGGAATCACCCTTGACCCAATACCGGCAAAGATTCAATTCTCACTGGCGACAATAGTGGCTCTTCGCAGGGGGAAGGAGTAGTCGGTCGAACGCCGGGGGAAGTGGGAAGTGGGCGGTGGTCGGAAAAGGAGGCGTCGAATGTCCTCTCGTCCAAGAATGTTTATTTGGTTGAAGGTGTTGTAATAAATAAGATTGAATTAGACCGAATCGGTCAGTGATGAGGAGGATGTAAGTGAAAAGGAGGACGAGTCTGTAAAAGTTAAGAAAGTGACAAAGGTAGAGAAACATGCGAAAGAGAAAAGGGTGAAAAAGGGTGTTCATAAATCACCTACAGGAGGGAGAAGGAATATGTGGATTGCTACCAAAGGAACAAAAGTAATTAGTCCTTCTACATATGTTGATATTTCCTGTGATGATGAGGATCAAGAGGGGGAACAAGGATAGGAGGCCATTAATATTGAAAATAAGGAGAAGGAACAAGCATCCCAACCCAAGGATGTTGTTCCTAATCCTAGAGTAGTACATGTTCCTCCCCCTACAGCTGTTCCTGTTGGTTTTACTGGTTTTGGTGGCTTTCATTCTTATGCTAGTTCCTCTAGTTACTTGGGATCACAGAAGGATCCCTCGATTGAGGAACTCAAGGAGCAGGTTGGTCAGGTTAAGGAAATGATGGCCATGATATTAGATGTACAGGAAGGCACGGATGCAAGGATTGTTCAGTTACAGGCACAGGTGGGTGTTTTAGTATCAGTAATCTAAGGAGATGGGATCTGGTCTGCATCAACTCAACGCTCAAGTGACTACGATCTCCTCCACAATTCTTCAGAAGCTTGAAAACTAAACCCTTCACCCATAAACCTGATCCGCTATTTTGGTTGTTAACTTGGTTTTGTTATTTGTTTCGAACAATTTTTTTTCTATTTTATTTTTTATGTAACCCTCAATTTGGGTGACATCATCGTTATTTTTATTTTTAGAACCTGTGGAACCTAAAACTTGCATCTCTAAAAATTGGTTGATTTCTTTTATTATATATTATGCTTACAATTAATTATGCATGTTGAGACTTGACTTTGAGGCTAACTTAGTTTGCCAAACGTTGATCGTGGGGTGCTATGAATATTATATTATTTCCATGTATTTTTTCTTTTTGTTAATACCAACAGGGGGAAGAGAATACAAACTTTTCTTAATTGATCTTACCTGTCTCCATGTCCCTCATTAATTCACTTCTCGCTGCTGTAAGATTTTATTTTATTTTAAGTTTTCAATTTGTTTCACTTTTATTTTTCCCGTAATTTTTCATTTCTATTTTTTTCTTTTGTTTTGAAAACTTGTTTAGGATTGCAAATAAGTTGATTTTGGTAAAAGTTTGCTTATGTTGTCATCACCAAAAAGGGGGAATATTGTTGATTCTGAGTTTTGATGATGACAACGCAAACTTCCTAATCGTTGGTCAAGTGTGTTTTTGTATTGCTAAGTTAGGGAGTGCCTGAGTAGGACAAACTAAGCATGTGGAACAAACACTAAGCAATGCAGGGAATTCCTAACGAATCGATCAAGTCTGCAAATGAAGGCTGTTCCCAAGACAGCTGTTCCCAATACGGCTGTTCCCAAGACGGCTGTTCCCAAGACGGTTGTTCCCAAAACGGCTGTTCCCAAGACGGTTGTTCCCAAGATGGTTGTTCCCAAGACAGTTGTTTCCAAGACAGCTGTTCCCAAAGACGGCTGTTCCTAAAGAAGGCTGATCCTCAACGGCTGATCCTAAGCAAGTTATTAAGGT
This sequence comes from Spinacia oleracea, assembly GCF_020520425.1. Classification (NCBI taxonomy): domain Eukaryota; kingdom Viridiplantae; phylum Streptophyta; class Magnoliopsida; order Caryophyllales; family Amaranthaceae; genus Spinacia; species Spinacia oleracea. The sequence goes on along the minus strand of NC_079490.1, from coordinate 64,952,949 downwards.
GTTCCTCATATATTATAAGGATCATCAATGTTCCGGAGAAGGAACAATGCATGAAGCGTTCAAGCGAAGCTTCAAAAGGTGCCAACATAGAAGCTACAACATATGAGTTTATGTTTAGATTTTATGTAAGTATTTTAATAACGTTTATGCATAATATGGAACAAAAGGAACACGTGTGTTTTAATATGTTTGAGAAAATAGTTTTTGTAAATAAAATAAAGTTTTATAAAGGAAAATCTTTTGGAAAATAAATAAAACGATTTTGAGAAAATCAACATTGGATTCTGATTTAGAATTCCTTGTTTTCCAAGAAAAGGTTTTTACTTGTTCCTAAAACTACTCCCACTATTTTCTCTAAAATTGAACGTGTTAAAAGTGGTTTGAAGAAGTCTCCCTGTTTCTCTCAATCAACGTGCACGTTACTGCTCCCAGTAACTGTTAGTGGCCGTTGAGGGGAACATGGGAAACTGACCAAGAAAGTTCTTCTATAAAAGGAAAAGGTTTTTCATTTCTCAAATCACAACTGACAACGAGCAATATTTCTAAAGAACTTAAGAGTTTTTATCAAAAGTCAGTTTGCAAAAGAGCGTGTTCCTAAAGTTCCTTTATTGTACATAAGCTTCATTGAATACTAGAGTTTTCATAATTCGAGTTGTAATTGTGGGGTTAAGGATCGAGTGATCCTTGAGTTGTGGGGTTAAGGATCAAGTGATCCTTGAGTTTTGAGTGTAAGGGTTGAGTGATCCTTAAAGTGACTTAGAGTCAAGTCAGTAAGAGAGTGTGAAAGGAGCAAGCACTGTAATCAAAGGGGATTACAGTGGGGAACTCGTGTTCAAGTGGAACTCGAGTTATTGAGTGTGTTGTATTCGAGCGATTACAATATATAAAAGAGTTTGAGGTTTTCCCTTCTTGATAAGGATCAAGAAGTTTCCTCAGTTTTCACATTCTTCGTATTAATTTGATAGTTGTTCCTTTAATTTCTAAATTCCGCAAAGGAACACCCTAAGTTCAACGAAACAATTCACCCCACCCCCCTCTTGTCAGTGTTCCTACTGGAATATCATACACCCGGAAGGTAGAGATTGAGGGTTTGGGGGACTGTAACTACCGAGAGGAGTACTTCGCTCGTCGATAACTCCAGAGGCAGGATATCCTTACTAGCTCAGCATAAATAATTGAAGGGACATGCGTTAACTATTAGACTAATCTGAGTTGATTTTAGCAATATGCAACATATAATACTAATTCGATCGTGATTATCTGATTTAAGTAGCATTAAGGGACCTAGCATGATAATCCGATTTCCCAAAAATATTATATTTGTTAGGCGTGATAGAACAATCAGATTATGTTAGTTTAACAGTTCATAAAAAGGGCGAGGAAAGCATTTAAATCATCGAAAAGGGACACATTACGACGCACCCTTGAGAGGTGTGTCACGGTTCTCAGAAAACTAACCACTTTGACTTTGCTATTTATGGATCGATTGCGACAGAACGCGTGAACAATTTCGCAGCGAGAGGCTTAGGCTAAGGTTGGAGTCAATACTCAGAATATAATTGTGTGTTGTTGTTGTGTGCTTTTCACGTCGAATTTAGGGGCCTATTTATAGGGAAGAGTTAGTGGAAAGATAGAATTGCAGAGTTCTAATCCACAAAGAATTAGGAAAAAACACGTACCCAGGTACTTTCAGCGCCCAGGCCTGGGCGCCGAAGATTTCGGCGCCCAGAGCCAGGCGTTGAAAATAGGATCTGGGCTGTTTTTCTTAGTCAGATTCGGATTCCTAGAATCTGGAGTATTTGAGATTTAATTGAGTCTTTTAGTGCGTATTAACCTTGTGACGGAATGCGTCTGGGCCCGTTACCAACTCTAGGCTCGTTAGGATTTTAATTAATACGTGACTCTTATTTTCGAATCATATTAGGAATAGGATTCTCTCATAATCTCTATCTCATTTAGGATTTATGTTGGAGTGCAACACCTAATTCTGACAGGTTTCTATCTTTTATGACTTGCCACATTCTGCCTCCAAAAACCAAATCTGTGCCACCGAACAACAGAGCACGTTCGAACGCACAAAACCTGTGTTGTCGAATTACCAGGGTTGTGCGGTCGTTTTATAATCTTGGGACATTCTGCCTCAAAAATCCGTTTTGTGCGACCGAATGACAGAGGGCATTCGACCGCACAAAACTGGAATCTCCTTGAACTCCATTTGCACTACCTGTTCGGGCGCACAAAACGCCACTCGACCGCACAAGCCCCGTTTTGGCTCAAATTCACTTGTTTTCCATCATTTTTCATCAAGGTCACCTATAAAGCACAAGATGGAACAAAACTTATAAATCTCACACAAAAAGCTATAAAAACTATAAAAAAAGCATAAAAACTAACATAAAATCCTAGGCTAAGAGCGACATACATGTCACTCATCAAACTCCCCCAAGCTACGCGTTTGGTAGTCTCTAGCAAACTAAACTTAACTAGGGAAGATTGAGCAACAATCCTAATCCTATAAACCGACAAAAACAGAAATTCTAACAAATCTAATCAAGGCAAGACCTAAAAATTGAAAAGCAAACCAAGAAAAAGAAAGAAAGAAAAGAAGAAAAGAAAGAAAGGAAAGGAAAAGAAAAGAAAGCAAAAACAAACTACAAAATCCAAGATAGGGCCTTTATTATGGAACGAGTATAAAAGAACACTAATATTACCAATCAAATAAATGAGTACACACTAACTAATGTCCTAAATCGAGTGAAAGATTCAAGTGCCAAGCAAAGCGAACTGAGGGTGAACACTAGTCAACTCCCCTTTAACCGAGCATACCACGTCAAATCTCTAAATCTTTTCCCCCCTTGAAAGTAGCGTCTCGAGACACCGCGAAGGCGCCGGAGAAAACAAGATAGGCTACCCGATATCTTAGCATGACAATCACGTCACATAAACTTGACAAAGTCCTCCCTCCACCGACAATGACTCAACTAAAAAGGGTCAAGAGGACTTTTAGGGTGTAACGTAGGCTAGGGGTAGGGTGTGGAACAAATTTGGTAATTTGGTGCTCATACCTAAAGTGAAGCGCAATCAATGAACTCAACTCAAGAATATCGAACCAAAAACAAACTCAAACCACTTACTTGGGGCACCCCCAAGCTTATTCAACAACTATTCTAAACTACAACTCTTTTTGCACTTTTCTTGATTTGATTTTCTCTTTTTTTTTGTGTGTTTCAATTGAAACTTTTCTCATTGCCTTGTTTTTCTCTATTTTTGGCTTTTTCAAAGCTTTTATTTCTCATTTTTGCTTTTTTTTTCATCATTTATTCACTATATACAATACAATTCCCAAACTTTGCCATTCATACCAATAACAATCATTCCTCAACTTTGCATATTCATTCAAAACCAACAAGCATCATAACACAAAGTTTCACTATCACTTCTAAGGGTGAAAACAAAACAAAGGCTATTGGGCTTGTAATGTGCTTATAAGAAATGAAGGGGAAATGCTCAAATGGCTAGCAAGGGGGCAATTGCAAACAAAAATATATATGAGAAAAATAGAAAATAAAGTCCTAAACTAAAAAGAAAAATAGTCACCGAAAGAAATGCCTCTATCGTCCCCTAAAGTATTTCGGTCGCGGTCTCGGGAAGGAAATAGTCAAATTCGGGAGATAAGAAAGTCAATGCCAAGGATCCATTCCACTCAATATATGAATATGTGTTTGGGCTATTTTTGAACATGAACCTCACATGGGAATAAATACCACTCTCTCCGGTTTCAAGTCACTAGAGAGATCGACACCATCTTACCACAAGCCAAGGGTTCAAGATGCATGCTACCCAAAGTTCTAACCAACTTCCTTGACACCAAATCCTAGATCCGACCCAAGACATTAAAAACCGTGTAAACATCTACCAATTGGGAATAAAGGCATTCTAGTCTACAAGTTCCAATTTTATTTGCCCAAATCAAGAATATTGCCTAAGAAAACCTAGAAAAACTTGCCTTGACAAAAGGAAAGGAAAGAGAAAGAAAAGGAAAGGAAAAAGGAAACAAATAGGAAAAACACACCAAAAGACAAAACAAAAGGAAACAATCAAAACAAACGAAAAGAAAAGCAACTAAAATCAAACTAAAACAAGCTAAAAACAAAGAAACTAACATATTCAAGTGCACATAATGGTATGGTTTCAAGACATGAGCATCACAAATAGGCAACTACACAACAAAACTCCCCCCCAAGCTAGAATTAGGCCATGTCCTCAAGGCCTAAAACTAAACAAGGAGGGGCACATCTACCCATCCAACCAAATGCCCCATATGCAATATGCTCGTCCGAAAGAATGCAAGAGAGTTAGAAGGATGTTACCGGAGATGTCGTGGGAGCAAGTCCCGCAAAGAACCGGTAAAACCGAACAAACTCACCAAAATATCGACGGACAAGGCATTGGTGGGAAGAATGAACCCACAAGAACAAAACCGTACCACAAGGAACACTAAAAAACAATCAAGAAAAATGTTAGTAGACAAGGCCAAATGGCCAAAACAAACCCAAAACAAGCATAAACTCATCATCATCTATATACAACCACACGAAGCGACAAGAAGAACAAACATCCGAACAACCATCAAAGAGATCCCCATAGCAAACCCCCACTCCGCATTACTGCCCCAAGCTAATCAAAGGCATACCATCACATCAAGATGGGGGTGAAATGGAGTGAACCCTAAGAAGAAGGGCCCGGGGCATGTGCCTTACCTTTTGCATCATAAATCTGCCAATATTCATCCCGCTCAAGACAATGGGCACGAGCCTCCTCGGCGGTGAACGGGGTGAAATTGTAGGTGGGGTCCACATCGGGCCCCGAAGCATCGGTATAAGGAGGCCAACTATATTCGTGTTGAAGGAGGTAGTTTCCATGGGGTGGCTTACCTCGAGGACCATCCCAACCTCCCGTGTATCCCCTAGGCCACCCGGTGAAATCCTCGAGCAAACTATCTGGCCGATCAACCGGTGGGGGAGTGGGATACATAGGGTCACCTCAGTAGTCACTCCCGCCCATCATGGTATAATCATAAGGCGGAAAAGAGGGGGGAGTGACACCGGTTTGGGAAGGTCCCATCCAATATGGGTAGGTGGGTGTACGCTCCTCATTCCAACTCGGGATGGGCCCTTGTTGGGGAGGATGATAAGGATAGTTGACATAGGGGACAAAGTCCCCTTTGTCAACATGGAAGTCGTACACCCGCCTACCGTAGTAGGACGAGTCAAAATCGGGATAAGAATCTCCCGTGTGGCTCCCTTGAGGAGAAAGAGAGGCCAAGGTACGAGCTTGGTCCTCTTGCCCTTGCAAGATAGCCGCAAGGGTGGATTGCAAACCCGTCAAATCAAAAGGAGAGGAGAGAAGTGTACCACCCGCATTCGGGGAAGGACTTTGAGGCGGACCTTAAGGTGGACTTTGAGGAGCTTGAGTGGAGGTGTCGGTGGACTTTGAGGTAGTGGCTTTGGCGGCGGCAGCGGCGGCGAATTTCTTATGCCGTGGAAGCAAGAAACGGACACTCTCGGACCAAGAAATGCTGAACGGGTGCGGAAGAAAGCACCATTCGGCTTTTTTCACAAGCCAAATCCATTGCGTCTCATTGGTGGTGTAGTGGAGCCAAGTAGCATTATACATCGCCCGGATGTTTAAGAACTCACCACCGGCCACGGAAGGCAAAGCATCCATCTCTTTGCCATGAGGGTTGTTCGGTAGAAGCCGAACAAGAAGAGTGAGCATGCCACCAAGGAGGATGTCGGATTTGTTCAAATGGCTATCCCGCACCTCAATGATCTGGGAAATTAGAAATTGCACGACATCGAGCACACCTTGCTTCTCTTGAGTGGCCAACCACAAACTACCAAGTTCCGTGCCGGACAAGGCACCGGTAGCTCCCTTAGAGAAAAGGGCATAGATGAGGAGGCGGCTCATGATCCCGATGGTCGGATGATGGAATGAGGAAGACTTAGCCGAGGCGGAGAAGAAATATCCATCGTCTCCGGTGAGCTCTCTCCACCAATTTTTTTCATTATAGTCATTAGCACACTCGGCCCTTGGATTCACGATGTAACCGATATTCGTTTTGATGGAGAAGAGGGAATTGATTTGGTTGTTATTCAACTTGTATTGGCGCCCGAAAATTTGGAAGCTCAATTCCACTACTTTGTCACCATCCTCATCTTCTACAAAGTTCTTTCGAGCCGAGGAGAGGAACTCCAAAGTCACCCTTTTGTATGTAGGGGCACTCATCTTTGCAAACTCTTCCCACCCTAGGCCCTTGAGTAACTTGTCAACCTCGGCCTCAACCCCCAAGGTACGAACGCTTTCCCAATGAAAGAACTTAGTGGGATTAATAGTCGTTTTGGAAAGGACCACAAAGAAATCCCAAGAGCGTTGCTCGGTGAACTCAATTCCGTAAGTTTCCATGTTCGGAGGGGTTGGTGCCGTTGTTGCTTTCCTCTTTGATGAAGAGGTGATCGCGGCCCGCGGCGGGGTTCTTCTTTGATCTCTTTGGTGCCATTGAAATGAGTTGATGCTAAGAAAAAATCTACAAAACAAAAAGAAACAGACCAAGACAAACAAAGAGGGATAAACTAAGTTAGTTGACAATCTAGGACGAACGAACAACTACAAGAGCTAAGAGTTAACGATCTTCATCAATTCATCATCAAGCTCTAAACATTACACAAACTCCTCGACAAGCTTGAACTAACCACATTATTCCATACTAACCACCACAAACAATCACCATTACTTCCACAAACAAATAAAATCAAAGTATCCCAAAATCTCATTAAATCATCTCAAAAAGTCTAGAGCTTAAATGGAACAAGGAATTAAACATGCAAAGCTCATCTAGACAATTAAAGACTAAGCATAACACAAACATGCATCAACTAACACCCAAAAATCAAAAATTTCAGAAAATTCAAACATTTTATGAACATGGTGAAAATGGAATGAAAAATAAGAATTAAGGGAAAGAAATCATCACCACAAGCAAAGGAAGTGGACTAGAATCGATCCCAAGATGCCTCTAGAGCTCCAATTTACCACACACACAATTGAGAACAATTTCATAAAAACCCTAGAAATTGGGGTTTTGCAAAAAAAATCTGAATTTTTGGGGATTTTGGGGGTTGGGATGAATGAGAATGAGAGATTTTGATGAATGGGAAGTGAAATTTGTGAAGGAAGTAAGTGAAATTGATGAGGAGTAGTAGTAGTAAGTGAGAGAAGAGAGTAATGGAGAAGTGAGAGAATGAGATTCAGACGAATGAAGAAGAAAAGAAAAGAAACTTGCGAATTTTCGAATAAATGCCTGCAATGGCAACCCCGCCAGGCTGTGCGATCGAACAGAATAAGTCGTTCGGTCGCACAGACCTGTGCGATAGCACGGAAAAGATCATTCGGTCGCACAGACCTTGTGCGGTCGAATTTTCAGAGCTGTGCGATCGAGTGCCAAAGATTTGCCATTCTGCCTCAAAAAGAGTTTTGTGCGACCGAACAACAGGACACGTTCGGTCGCACAAAACAAGATTTTGCACTATTTTCACAAGCTTCCTATTTAAATCGAAAATGAAACTAATTAATGGAAATTAAAGCACAAAATCAAATAAAAACTAAAGCTAGGAGTTAGACAACCGGGTTGCCTCCCGGGTAGCGCTCGTTTAACGTCATTAGCTTGACGAATCCCCCCAAAGCTCATGGGGGGACAAGAATGAGACCAATACACGGGTTGCCTCCCGGTAGCGCTCGTTTAACGTCATTAGCTTGACGGACCCTCCAAAAAGGTCAAGGGGGGTCAAAGACAACCAACCTTGGGTCAACACTAGTCAACATGCATTTCTTTGCCCCTTTGGGCACAAAAATCTTACCGACATCACCATTCAAGAGGCGGAAACCAAACAATCCACCAACATGCCCCTCCTCGGCATTCGATGGACTCTTGGCTTTCTTGGGTTGCTTGGCTTTCTTAGCCGATCCATGAAACACTTTGGAGGGTTTAGCTCCATTATCATCATCAACATGCGTTTCAAATTGTAGACACCTACTTTTGTCCCCATTCCCGAAAGGGAGGTTCGATGATGAGAACATAAAATCTCCACTTGGCAACGCATCTCCTATAAAATAACGAATCTCAATCACCCATTTCATTTCACCCGAAACCTGCTATTTATAGAAACCTGCTATTTATGGAAACCTGCTAAAAATAGTAACTGCCGTAATGGGTGGTTGTTAAAAGTGGCAAGTCATAAAAGATAGAAACCTGTCAGAATTAGGTGTTGCACTCCAGCATAAATCCTAAATGAGATAGAAATTGCAAGAGGAATCCTATTCCTAATATGATTCAAAAATAAGAGTTACGTATTAATTAAAATCCTAACGAACCTAGAGTTCGTAACGGGCCCAGACGCATTCCGTCACAAAGTTAATATGCACTAAAAGACTCGGATAAGTCTCAAACACTCCGGATTCTAAGAGTCCAAATCTGACAAAGAACTCGGCCCAAACATCATTTTCAACGCCCAGCCCTGGGCGCTGAAATTGCCTGGATCCCATTTTCAACGCCCAGAGCTGGGCGCCGAAATCTTTAACGCCCAGCCCTGGGCGCTGAAAATACCTGGGACGTGTTCTCTCCTAATTCTTCTTGGATTAGAGCTCTACAATTCTATCTTTCCACGAACTCTTTTCTATAAATATAGCCCCAAATTCGACGTGAACAACACACAATTCATATTCTGAGTATTGACTCCAACCCTTAAGCCTAAACCTCACGCTGCGAAATTGATCCCGCGTTCTGTCGCAATCGATCCAAAAAGCGAACAGAACGTATCATGTCCCTTGTAGCTGAAGAATTAAGCCCGGAAACTTGAGATTCGTTAAATAAAAGGAGAAATAGCAAAGTCAAAGTGGTTAGTTTTCTGAGAACCGTGACGCACCTCTCATGGGTGCGTCGTAATGTGTCCCTCCGCATGATTTAATTGCTTTCCTCGCCCTTTTATAAAACTGTTAAACTATTTAATCTGATTGTTCTATCACGCCTAATTAAGATAATATTTTGGGAAATTGAACTATCATGCTAGGTCCCTTAAAACAATCTAAATCAGATAATCGCGATCGATCTAGTATTATGTGTTGCATATTGTTAAAATCAACTCAGATTAGTTTAATAGTTAACGCACGTCCCTTCAATTATTCATGCTGAGCTAGTAAGGATATCCTGCCTCTGGAGTTATCGAAGAGCGAGTACTCCTCTCGGTAGTTACAATCCCCCGAACCCTCAATCTCTACCTTGCGGGTGTATGTTGAGAGATCCCCACACAAGGGATCACAAGGGAACCTATGGCCGTCGTGGTCAAACATAATTGCACTCCCTTTATGTCACGATAACCGGGTTTTGTCAGTTTTTCTCATTGTCGTTAAAAAATGAATGGCGACTCCTATATTACTAGTCAATTGGGTGTAAACTCACAGGAAATCCAATTACACTTGATTTGACAAAAAGAAACGTCACACCCACGAGGGACGAGGTCACACATTAGCCTCGTGCTTTTTCGACCCCCTCACAGTGGCGACTCCACTGGGGATAGTGAAGGAAATACTCGTGCTCGTAGGTAATCAAACTAGTCGAAGGGTGAAACGATCCTACCCCGCGTTTATTTCCCCATCAAGTTGGGACGACCTGAAAATCAGCATATTAATGTGAACGGGCAGAACCGCATAACGAATCTTGGCTCCCTTGGGATGTTTCATCTCGGGAGTTGGGACTAAGGATACCCATCGCCAACCGGGGGGTGCATACGCTTCGAATGTTGTCCACTCGGCACTTTCGCTAGTAGTACACCCGTCCCGAACCCAATCGCTCGACCATTAGGTCCCTCTCATTGGTGCATGCCCCCTTGGCTTACATCGTAATTGGCCTCTTGGGCGAAATTCGTCTGTTGAAGACACTACCTCGACCGGGGCATGTGTTGGATCTGCGATAGAAGCGGTACCAAGCCGGCGTAAATACTACCCATAGAAGCCTATCATAAACTACATGACATATTATTATCTTGCCTCATGATGTAATGTTAGTTATGTGTAGCGAAATATGTGATTGTGTGTGACAAATAATGCTAGAAAACCAACGACCTTAAAAATTGCCCAAACATTCATAAACCAATTGGCCAAAGAGTTATACCAAAATACGTGTTCCGCAAACCCGAACGATCGCCACAAAAATAAGCGACGCTCGGGATGGCCCGTAACGAATCCCACAAAACGCTGTAACGCGTAAAGGACGTTATTATGCAAGCACGCAAAATCAAAGTCGCATAAACAAAAAATATACGCAAACAAGAAAACGAGCACCAGCCAGGGACGCATTTTCAACGCCCCTTGCTGGGCGCCAATATTTCTCACGCCCTACGCTGGGCGCTGAAGTTGCTGCCTGGCCTTTTGGTCAGGCGCAGCAGCCTCGGTGCCTCCGCATAAAAAATATACGTAGCAAAAAAAAACTATTCGTAAAGATTGCTGCAAGGGCGTATGAAAGGCACTCGATTCTAAAAGCGACTAAAAAAAATATAAAATAAATAACTCTTTGTGTCGTCATTAGGCCTCCTATGACGACAATGTTCGGCATCAAAACCAAGCATGCTAATTAAAATAACCTTGAATGTCACAATGGGGAAAAAATTCGAAAAATGATGTTCAAATAAAGTTTTCAAGGAAAAATAATGTTCGAATAAAAAATAAGTAAATCCGAGTCTAGTCTAGGCTATGCCGAAGTACAATCTAAATCCTAAGTCTTAGTTGTCTTATCCATAGAATCGTTCCTAATGCTTGGTGTCGTTCTGCAAGTTAAAAGGTTAAACCATATTGAGTCTCCCTTCCTAACATTTAAATCAATAAGCACCCATATGTAATTGTTATCCCTTGCTAAGAATCTACGGCCTCAAAACTCTCTCTCGCCAATAAAAAGAATATATTATAGTATTTGCAAAATGGAAACGGTCACATTCTGAAAATAATTCCCCCATAGTCGCACAACCCCCAAAGTGAACCTAAGGTGTCAATACCATTAGCAAAAATTAATGGCCTCAAGGCTTATGATCACATTGGGTCACGACTATCATACTCCTCTCGAGCCACTCGCTCCTTGAAATACTCCTAAGTACGGACTAAAAGATTTTCCATAAATACAACATGACGAACCATGAAAATACCCAAATCGGCATACCATAAGGCTACCATTGGGGTAAAGCAATGACAAGTTAGGGCCATAATCCACAAATGACAAGTTATGAACTAAGGGGCATGCATTGGGGGAATGACTATAGTCTTGGCAATTTTCGCAAAAGGAGGTGCCCGAAGGCATTGTATCATAAGAACTAACCTTGCCCTTCCCCTTATTGAGAAGAGTGGCCGGAGGAGGTGGGATTGTAGACGGTGATGGAGGTTGGCTTGGTGTGTTCTTGAGCTTCTCCAAGGGCGAGGTAAGCTTCTCTATCATCCGTGCTTGCTCTAAGGCATACACCGAACCTTTTCCATCATCATTCTTTCCCTTACCATCATAGTCCCTTGCACCTATGTGCCATGATTGATAATTTTTGACCACATCCTCAATGATCTCCTCAATTTGGTCTTCAGTTTTGTTCATGATAGGGCCTCCCGCGCCCGCATCAAGGCTTGTCTTTGAGCTCGGGCTCAACCCCAAGTAGAATGTTTGAAGCAACAACCATTTAGGAATCCTGTGATGGGGGCATTCCCTTTGGTACTCTTTAAAGCGATCCCAAGCCTCGAAGAGTGACTCATCTCGCCTTTGCTCAAAGGATTGGATCTTGTGGCGAATTTCCGCCGTCTTCCCATGCGAGTAAAACTTGTGCAAGAATGCACTAGTCACCTCGTTCCAAGTGCGGAGTGAGTTGGGCTTGACCTCCTTGTCAAGCCAATCACTCGCCCTCCCAAGGAGAGAGAACCGAAACAATGTCAACCTCACGTAGTCCTATGTAACACCATTATGCTTTATGGTGTCACAATAGTACTCGAATTGCTTGAGATGCTGATGAGGTGATTCGTTACTCTTCCCGCAAAAGGGGTGGCTTTGCACCAAATTAATCAAGGGGGGCTTGATTTCGAAGTTGTTAGCACTTGTTGTGGGTGCTTGGATACCGCATGTAGCTGCAAACGCGCCCGGTACTCCCAAATTCTTAACCGGGAGCGCCATAGTCTCAAAATCCTGCTCACTCTCTTCTTGCTCCGTGTCAACACTCAAAGCTTCAAACCGATTATGACTTGATGAGCTAGTTCGAGCACGCCTAAGTCTCCTTAGAGTCCTTTCCAATTCAAGGTCAAGAGGATGGAGGATCCTTTGACGAGCACATCTCCTATCAAGCATAAACACTCAAGAAAACTAAGGAAAAGAAAGCTAAGCAAGAATTCTAAAATGCCAAGGAAAAGAAAGCTAAGCAAGAATTCTAAAATGCAATTTTTTTTGTATTTTCTAATGATGAGCTAGTCTCAACTTAAACTCAACAACAACGACCGTAACCCGGCAACGGCGCCATTTTGATAAGTGTATTTTCCGTCGTTGAAAGAAAACAACCTATGCAAACAATATTTATAAAACCACTCAACTAACCGGCTAGCGGTAAGCAAAGGGATCGTCCCAAAGAAACGGTGGTTATCGAGTTTGAAAGTCAATCTAGTTCGAACAAGAATTTGGTTTTGAATTGTCACTTTTAAGAATCTAAAAACTACGAAGTATGCTAAATTGAATCAAGAAAGGGAGATGTTAGGGAGTCGGGGATAGACTAGGGAAATCGGGGGAAATGAATTCAACTATCTAGCAATGATGATCATGCAACGAAGTGAAGATTAGGCAAATAGCATCTAAAGACGAACCCACCACCTCTCGGATAGGGAACGCTAAGCGTCTAATCCACGGAAGAGCTTTCGCCTAATCCTAGATTAAACTAACTAGCATATAATAGGCACCACCATTTGATCACACAAGATAGGCCCACAATCTCTTGCAAAACCTAAGCTATGGTTCCACGTGATTCTAATCGAATAGCATTTGCAACTACCAATCAATTAGCATGGATGTCCTATCATCAAATCATATTTAATCACATGAATCAATTAACAATCAATCATCAATTTCCCCTAATTAAGCCCCTAGATTCTCCCCTTTCCCTAACCTAATTCTACTCACTAATCATTCTAGAAATTAAGCAATCCATTAATTCTAAGCTAGCAAGCATGAAATTAAAGGAGTAAGAGAAGAGAATTTAAGAGTTCAATTGCACAATCAACTAGGAATTAAGAATCAAAGTAACTTCAATCAATGAAATCAAGAATTCAAGAAATTAAGGAATTGAAGAACAATCAACAACAAAGCAAGAGCAAGAATTAAGAAACTAAGAATTAAATTGCAAAATTGAAGAAGAGTTGAGAAGGATTACAAATTGAAGCTTGAATGGAAGAGAGTTTCTCTCTCTAGAATTGCTGAAAATCTACTTTTAGAATCTCCAATTATCAACTAAAATTCTACTCTCACAAAATAAATCGAAAATTCTATTTATAAGTTTCCCCAAATAAAAGCCATAATTCGAATAAGAGCAGCCCGCGCAACCATTCGGTCGCACAGACCTTTTGTGCGACCGAACATAAAAGAATCATTCGAGCAAATACTGGGTCTTGTGCGAGCGAAGGCAGCGAAGAACACTTCCTTCGTCATGTGCGACCGAACGAAGAACGCTGTTCGGTCGAATGGGATTTCTTTGGCTCATAATTCCTTCGCAGCTTCATTTGGTCGAACAAGGAAAGCCGTTTGGGCGCACAACTTTTGTGCGGTCGAGTAGAGAACATTGTGCGGTCACATCCCAAGTTAGGGACATTCTGCCTCCAAAACCAAATCTGTGCGACCGAACAACAGAGCACGTTCGATCGCACACATGTGTTGTCGAATTACCAGGGTTGTGCGGTCGTTTTATAATCTTGGGACATTCTGCCTCAAAAATCCGTTTTGTGCGACCGAATGATAGAGGGTATTCGACCGCACAAAACTAGAATCTCCTTGAACTCCATTTGCACTACCTGTTCGGGCGCACAAAACGCCACTCGACCGCACAAGCCCTGTTTTGGCTCAAATTCACTTGTTTTCCATTATTTTTCATCAAGATCACCTATAAAGCACAAGATGGAACAAAACTTATAAATCTCACACAAAAAGCTATAAAAACTATAAAAAAGCATAAAAACTAACATAAAATCCTAGGCTAAGAGCGACATAAATGTCTCTCATCACATTTTCCGTAAGATCTTATTTTATTTATTTTACTAGTGGTTTTGTTTTGAATCTAAAAAGTTGTTACTACGTTACTAGTATCACTAGATACGTCATTTCAATTTCATGTCTGAATTCTAAAGGTTTTAGTTTTCAGTTTAAAGACAATGGTTGTTCTTTTTTCTTGAATGACATGTTTTATGGTTCGACATAACAAGAAAATGGTCTATATGTGCCAGATATGAACAAACAATTCCTTAACATAAATATCAAAAAAGGCTAAAAGTAATGATTTAGATCTCATATATCTGTGGAATTGTCGATTAGGCCATATAGACATAAAACGCATAAAACGATTTAAAAATAGAGAATTCTAGAATCATTCGTGTAACACCCTAATAGTTCCTTGCTTTTTATAAAACATTTTCCGACTTAAAACACATGAATTACCAAGATATTACCGCCACCGTGATAACGCCTAAGGCTATTTACCATAATTACGCAGCGGAATTAACTAACTTTCAAAACATATTAAATAAATAGTTAATGGTTATTAAAACAAGTTGGAACCACTGAGGCCCAAAACCAAAGTATTAAACCATTTAAAAATCCATTAACTTTAAATAATAGCAATAGTAGTAGTAATGACTAAATAAAAGTAGAGTTTATAAATACGGAAGATTAACTCTCAACACGAATCCCATGATAACTTCTCCCGAAGTTATCTCTACAAACCTGCTTTATTAGAATTCTACTCCCCAACAACGCAAATGCAATTGATGGATCATCATAGGGTCATTAAGGCAAAGGCCATGACCAGAAGACATGAACCGCGAAGTCAGCAAAAGATGAGTACGAACAAGCTAGAATAACATTCTATCCTAACATGCTTCACTCGACGAATTAAATCATTCACATGCAAATGCCATATAATAAACAAATAAACATGGAGACAAGACTCGACACTTGACACGACTCTTGACTCACAGTTTAATAAAAAGTAGATTCGAACGGGTAAAATAAAGTATCCTCAAAAGGAAAAAAAAGGGTGATGGGAGCTAACCATACACCAAAAAAATAAGTCGGGCTACTACCGACAGTCGGGCCATACCGACGGAATTCCAATGCACAACGGCATAAAAAAGAAGAATGAAACAACGTCTTGTATCATTCAAGGAGTACAAGTTTTTCGGCAAGACTCCCCCCATTGTTCATACTCAAGGTATATACGTTCCAAGAGTTTTGAAGCTCTTTCGGGTTACACTTTACGTTAATTAATATGTTATGTTCAAGGCGACTCAAGACTCTACACAAGACACAACATACATACAATTAAACAATTCAACAATGACACTTCATTTTTAATCCTTTAGGACTTGTGATCAAACATAGACTCAAGTGAAATTACTCCCATTGTTCCTTCTCAAAAACACTGTTTGAGATAACCCGATATTGCCAATTAACAAGCGGGGTGTGCCCTTAGCACAAATTCTCCTTAATTCAATTCACATAGACTCTCTAACATATTCTACCCCTTGGTAGAATATATATTGCTCTCCGGCAATATTCGACAGGCTCAATATATATGCTAGACATCTCGTATTATAGCATAATAATAATAACTTGCATGCGCACTACTCATACATGCAAACCAACTTGAACAACATGCTTGACATAATTCAATGATTATAAAAGTCCATAACATGATAGTTCAATAGAATCTATAAAGCATAATTCAATTCATAACATGCTCATTCACGTAGATTCAATAATAACAATAACATGCTCGTTCTCAATATCAAACATGAATTCATAATAACATATTCATTCCCAATCATGAAACATGAATTTCCAACATATAAGCTCACATGATTCGCATTCAATACACTTCACAAAGTCCTCAAGGGATGGGTGGTCACCCTAGTCTTGTACGTACCTGGAATACCTAATTACGGGGGCCACTGTGCGAATCACGACTCACTAGAAATCAACTCCTATAAACACAAAAGGAGAACTAAATTATTATCCATGTTCACTAAATTTCCAACAACTATTTAAGATTCTAAAACTCTTAGTTTAATTAGAAATCAATCGTTAATCGTTAATTTAATAGTCCCAAATAGTCAACTCAAGTCCTAACATAAATATATTGACTTTTTAGCTTTAAAACCATTAAAAACCAACTTTTTAAAGCTTATAAACAATCTGAAAATTTAAGTTGATTCCCATAATTTAAATTGCCAATAAATTATGTGAATCAATTTCTTAATCAATTGGAATTAAAAACCTAATAATAGTTTATCATAAAAACTTGTTTTGACTTCAAAAATCGACACTTTATTATCTCATTAAATTTGAAAATAATAATTTCAATCATCAAAACCAATCTCTTTAATTTAAATACGACAATAAACCAATACGGTGTTCATAACCATTCTAATCAATTTAAATAACCCAAATAATTAAATAATCATAACAATTAATTGTGGTGTGTGTGTGTGCGTCGAGCAAAACGCAACAACACAACAACACGCACACGCACCGCAACAGTGCAGCGCGCGCAAAGGGGCGACGAGGGACGAGGGCGTTGGCGCGGGGTGAGGCACACTCGACACACAGCGCGCAGCAGCGAGGGTGCTGCGCTACGAGACGAGGCAAAGAGAGAGGGCAGCCGAGGGCGCAAGGCCACACAACACGCATGCACTCGTGTGCTACGCTGCGGCTGCGAGGCAAGGCAAGGCTGGGCGAGGGTTTGCGCGCACGGGGCTGGGCACAGCTCATGCCTTGGGCTGCAAGTAGACCTGGTTATCGGGCGGGGCGGGTCAGGGTCGGTGCGGGTCAAAAGAGGGTCGGGTATTGAAAGGGTCATTTTTAGCGGGTCGATAATGGGCGGGTCAAAACGGGTCGCGGGTCAATAGCGGGTCATTAGTGGGCGGGTCAATAAACGAGCAATGAAAAATGAAAAACAAAAGAGCCATGTGCAAGTACAAGTAAATACGAAGCTATACACGTAATTTTTTGTATCATTACTATTTTAATTTTCAAAATAATTGTAGTATAAGTTTGACCCTATAATGACCCTGTCCAATAAAGGCCCTGTCCAATAGGAGCCCTGCCCAATAAAAGCCCTATTAACTTAACCCTAACCCTATATCAATTGGACTACCCTGTCCAATAACCAGGTCTAGCTGCAAGCAAAGGGACGGTCGAAGGTGAGGGTGAGGGTGCCGCAAGGAGAGAGAAAGAGAGGAGAGAGAGGGAGTGCTGAAATTTTTGTGAGGGTTTAATGAGAGGGTCTATTTATAGTTTTTCTCTCCCATGTGGGCTAGGTTATGGTAGTTTGAGTTGGGCTTATTACCGGGCTCAATTAAGTTTACTCCTTGCAAGCTTTGTTGGGTTTGATCATGGCAATCAACTGGGCTTTAATTAAATTAAATTCGTTTTCGAAATACGACCCAACAAATCCCGATTAAATAAGTTCGTTGAATCTATTTAGTAAACATACGGTTTCCATAATTAATTATAATTAAATTAATTAAAAATAAAATGCATTTAATTCTCATTATATGGAATTAATTTATAAAAATACTTTATAAATACAACGAAATGCTTTATAAATATAATAAAATATATTTATAATTATAGAAAAATACGAGGTATTACAATTCGACTTGGAAAAGATTTAACAATGTGAATCAGGTTTGTTTTGAAAAATGATAAAACATTCTTTCTCAAAGTTGGGAGAAAGAGCAAGCGAATTATTAAGGCTAATACACACAGATGTGTAACCTCAGAGTTTAAACGCTAGACGTGATTTCAGTTAATTCTAATGCTCACAGATGATTTAAGTAAATTATGACTATATCTACCTAATAAAAATACATATCCAAGTCGTTTGAAAAATTAATGATATTTCCTAATGAAGTTGATAATCAACTTGGAAAAAAGACGGCTTTGTTTAGTAACATATTGAAAGATGGCTTAAACACAGAAATAATGTATAATTTTTAAATCTTGCCTTTGAGTTACATGATATGCTTGTTTAATAGTCCATATAATATACTACGTAATATTATATAGTACATAATTATAAAACCAACACAAGAAGTGTCAATAAGGAACCAATAAGATCAACATCCAACATTAATACATAATCCGAAAATGATATACTCCGTACCGGCCTAAAAAGACTACTGAAGCCAAATACTAATTACCAAATCCTAAAAAGAAAGTAGGCAAAATAAATTAAAACTAAAATTGGTATCCATCTTTAGCTACTCAAAAATGCATAGCTTAAGATAGAAGGACCAGCTCGTTGTCCATTTTAACATCTACAATAAGAATTGTACCGATGAGAAATACTTTATCCGTCGAAAAATAACCGTAAACTAGCAATGTCACAACTAAGTTCGGACATGAAGTGGGTATTACATCTGCAAACGGCCTGATAATAAACAGCCTAAATGCAGCTGATGGATTGGAATCAGTAGCTTTATAAAAATATCAAGCCAATGAGTTTGGGAAATGCATGCAATCGGTATATTGTTGTAGAAACAGAGGAAATAGAGAATAAAGTTGGGTGATAAAATCTAAGGGAAAGAAACAAGAGGAAATGTAGAATAAAGTTGGGTAAAAAAATCTAGGAAAAATGAAAAATGGGGATTTGAAGAAATTGAAAAGGAGAAATGAGATGAAGTCTAGTCTTGATCCTTAGAGAAAAAAGGCCTCATAGGACAAGAAGAGGGTGAAAAAGATGAGGATGATGATGATGAAACAAAGAATTCTTGCTGATGTTGATCTTGTTGATAATCTGATGAACTTAAGTTCAACTTGAACGGGTAATTGTGTTGCAACAAAAGATTATTTGGGTCAAAAGTATCCCAAAGTGGACTTCCTGGTCCCCAACCAGCTGGAATGGCATTGAACCAAGCATCAGTCATTTCTTTCCAAGCCAAATCCGAGGTTTCCAAACCACCTTCTCCAACTGTTTGAGATGGATCTCTTATCACACTCATGTCACTCGAGGTAGCACCTGATGACGCATCGGCTTTTACCTCTACCGGGAAAGGTGGTGGTGGTATTGATGGTAGTGGTGGTGGTGGTGGTTGTGGTGGGGTTTCCATTTCCTGAGGTTGATTACATGAGGAATCTGTAGTACCCTTGTTCAGAAAAAGCTCAGGAAAGTTGAGCCTTGCGTTCTCTCCTCGTAACTTGAATGCTTCCCGGTCATAAGCTAAGGCAGCATCTTCTGCAGTGTCAAAGGTGCCGAGCCATAGCCGGGTTCGATTTCTAGGGAGGCGGATTTCAGCCACCCATTTCCCCCAGTGACGCTGTCTCACCCCTCGGTAAAGCTTGGTGGTTGAGATAGCCGACACTGGGTTTCCCCCTTGAGGCATTTGCTGTCCAAATCCTTGGGTGGAAAATCTGTTCATCATCATTAACTTACCTCTTGGGCTCAAATTTAATGCTTCACTCCAGTATTGCAGCTGTTGCATCTGCGGATTCGACTCCGTTGGCTGATACTGATATTGGTATCCGCACCCTTGATTAAACGATATCATCTGCTGCTGTTGTTGTTGTTGCTCGGGGATTGTTTGAGTATTTAAATCAGGAAACTGAGGCTGATTATTTTGATTGGAAGAACAATCAAATGGAAATGGAAATGCAATCTTTGAACAAGTATTTGTGCAAGGAAAAGGATTGAAAGGCTGTACTAATGACTGTGAAGGCGGAATAAACTGGCGTTCAGGGCTTCGAGTTTTCTTGAAAGGACGTCCTCCAGCAGCAGTGGTAGCTTCATCAAAAACTGGCATCCATTGCTGCTGCTGCTGCTGCTGCAGCTGATAAGGATGTCCTTTCCCTTTTTCTCTATCCCATTTCATCTTCGCCACGTTCTTAGTCTCATTGTTCATCTCCTTCGCCTTCCTGCTGGTACTACTGGACATAATTTCAATATAATCTGTAAGAAAGGTTTGAAAGTCCCAAAACCTCACAATTTCTTGCTCCCCTTGACCCCTTGTAAAGATGTTGTTTGATTTTGTACAAAGTTTTCAGCTTAAAAGGAAGGCGAATATCGGAACCTAATCATAAGTACAAAGAAAATTTAATAGTAAGGAGGAATTAAAGATTAGGATTCGATTAAGATGAGCCGATTCCAGGTTGAAATTCGACTAGATTCATTATTGCCAAGTTGGTTATTTTAGATTTTTAGATTGCACTGGAGAAATCTGAAGGTGAAGAAAAGGGCAAAGAAAACATCTGATATTGGGGTGTGCTTTGGAGAATTTAGAAGCAACTTGAGTTTGTGAGCAGGCTTTTATAGGAAGCCAAATTTTACATCTTTTTGTCTCAAGATTTGTTTTCTTTTGTTTGGGCTCCACACGCTTCCTTTTCTTGCATTTTTTTATTTGTCCAAATATAGTATAGTTATTGAAGGTAGACCTGGCAAAATCTGACATGACACGAATCAATGACGAAAAAAATAGGTTAGTTTAACACGACACGACACGTTTAATTATATGGGTGGTGTTAGTGTTTAGATTCTGAACACGAAACCGACACGATCGCCTAAGAAAAAAAACAAGTACTTTAATACATTTGAGAAAAAATTGGTAACATTAATTCAACGTTTGTCGAATTTCTTTTATTAAGCCCATATTTGATATATTTTTTAATAATCTCACCTTTACTACCCATCGACTTTTATTGGGCCTAACAGGTCATAAACCTGTTATAGACGGTAATATATCTCTACGTTTCAGTATTCTCTCTCGATATATTCAGTCATAATCATCAATTCATCACCATTTCGTTGATTATTTCACCAATTATCAGCCACTTAAGCCCAATAAAAGTCGTTGGGTAGTGTAGACACCTAATTCGTGTCTCCCCTAATGTAGACACCAATTATCAGCCACTATTATCCTTGCTAGATGGTTGGTGCAACTCCATGTGGAAGTCCCAATTTCTAAAGTGTGTTCCAAAATCCAAAATTCAATTCCCGATTCTGTTCCCATTACGGAACTCGGTACAAAATTCAAATTCCAAAAATCAATTTCAAAATCCAAACACAATCTCACCCAATGGACCTCACCATTGTTCTTACAAGGCCTTTTCCAATTAAAATGACATTAAGCAATCCAAATTCTGGCGCCGAACCATATAACCGAGCATGCCGGGCCCCGTCTTGTAAAACCGAGTACAAACACGAAATCCGAAATTAAAAAACGGTTTGTTTTTAGACCGAACCAAGCCTTAATCCCCAAGAAAACACTACGTGACAAATTTGTACACATAGTACGAAGGTACAATAATACAAAACAAACCAAGGACAACATCATCGTCCTTGTTTTGGCGGAATCTGGGCCACGTCACCTGAGCCAGGCGCAGGAGGCTTTTGGATTTTATCCGCTTAGTATCCTATAAAACCCTCATTTCCTAAGCATTTGGAGAGGCAGTTTTCTAATACAATGTCGTAATCTAAAATTCTGCCCTCAAAATGAAATACAAAATTCAAGTTCTAATCTACAATTTCCATTTCAATTTCCAAGTACTTAAGCAATTGGGAGCACTAATCAGAAACCAACCTAACCCTAACTAGGTAATTCTGAATCCCTAATACAAATTTCCATGATTTAATTAAAGTTTCCAACTTTATTATTGGGAGCACTAATCAGGAAACCAACCTAACCCTAACTAGGTAATTCCGAATCCCTAATACAAATTTCCATGATTTAATTAAAGTTTCCATGTTTATTATTTCAAGTTTTCCTATGATGTTCTTATGATGTTCATACACACATTTGAGCTAGGAAATGTCAAAAAAGGAGTAATCTTTAAGGGGATTTCATACTTGAAAATCCCCCCCAAATGATCATCCAAACTTCTTCTACAAACTTCAAGTTCCAATCTTTATGCTTTGATTTCAAAAAATATGATTAGTAAGGTGAAGTTTTCACTCTTGAAAGTATTCCTTACAACAATCATCTTCAAATCTTCAAAAACCCCAACTTTATACAAGTTTAAGGATGTTTGGAAAACTGGAAACCCTTTTCCAAACTAGAACACATGAACCCTAAATTTTGGTGTTTAAATGCAAGTCCCACTTTCAAGATTCAATGATGTTTAAGGTTGTTTGTAATCACTTCCTTAAACTAGAATCAATTTCAAGTTATGGAGCACATTCAAGGTGAGGCCTTTTTAACATTAAAAGGTCTAATCTTTGAGATTCAAGACTCCTAATTTAAATATTCATGTTCAATATTTAAGTTCTATATTCAAGTTCAATATTCAAGTTCTATTTCAATAACCAAAATCCAAGATACTATATGATGAGCAACTCATCTAAAGTTGAGATTTTTAGAATTGAATCCGTGTCGGGCACACTTATTATTAAGTAGTTGTTTAGCGTTTGAATCTCAAGTACAATAATAAAATTTCAATATTGCATTTCAATATCTCACATTTCAATATCGCATTTTAATATGGCACTTTCAATACCGCAATTTCAATATCGCATTTCAATAACGCACTTTCAATATCGCACTTTTACTTTTGCAATTTCAGTTCCACACTCTTTACTCACCTTTTTCAAGGTGATGTGGTTTTGTACGTGTTGTGGGATCGTTTGTGGTGATGACATGTCACGCGTTCCTCGGAGGTATCAAGTATGCGCTGGCACGATCTTCCCGCAACCTGCAAAACAAGAATATTCCCGTAGGAATATTTCCATCGATGGCTAAGTAAGTATTGGCTAGAGAGAGAACTAATTTGTAGAGAGAAGGAAGAGCAAAGATAGTTTAAGGTAGGTGGGAATGAATTGAATGCCCCTATTTCCTTGGGATATGAACTATTTATAGGACTAGGGTTTCTTGGGAATTGATCCAAAAGACCCTAGCTGCATGATTGGATCCCCTCTGTGATTGAGACATGTGTCCTTTATAGAAAGGTTTTATAGATCTTAGTGTGCCTTCCTGTGCTAGGCCTGTTTTTGGGCTGGTATTTTATTCCCTCAAATGGGAGGCTTTTTAAGTATCCACTTCATCATAAAAAGGCCACGTGTCACCCTTATGAGACTTTTAGTTTAGGCCACATCATTTGCCCCTCAAGGAGGGTGCCCTACACTTTGTGGGGGCATTTTGACATAGTTGTGTGCCACGTGTGGTTGCTTTTAGGGTCTCAGCTTTCCTTTAAAACCTCCACAAATATTTGTTTTCTTTCATTTATCTTTTGTCATTTCAGAAGTTTTTAGAGAGAGAAGGCGTGGTTTTTTCCTTTGAAGATCTTCCTGTGAGAGCCTTGGGTGTTCTTTGATTATTTGGTTCTTCATCCTTTGTTCTTGGAGTTTGGACAACTTTGGCTAAAAGTTCAGCAGTTTGATCTCTTACTGGTACGTTTTCTTGTTAGCTTTTTGTTTCTTCATTGTTTGTATTGAAGTTCTTTTTGGTGCTTCTATTTCTTGGGGAGACGTTTTTCCACTTGCCGCGTTCCTCTTGTATTTGGACGACGTCATCACTTCTTGTTTTCCTTTTTTAATGTCGGATGTCCTGTTCCTTATGCAGGGCGGCATGGCATGTATTAAGTAGATGTAGACACCTACTTTTGTCCCCATTCCCGAAAGGGAAGGTTCGATGATGAGAACATAAATCTCCACTTGACAACGCATCTCCTATAAAATAACGAATCTCAATTCCCCTTTTCATTTCACCCGAAACCTGCTATGTATAGAAACCTGCTATTTTTGGAAACCTGTTAAAAATAGTAACTGCCGTAATGGGTAGTTGTTAAAAGTGGCAAGTCATAAAAGATAGAAACCTGTCTGAATTAGGTGTTGCACTCCAACATAAATCCTAAATGAGATAGAAATTGCGAGAGAATCTTATTCCTAATATGATTCGAAAGTAAGAGTTACGTGTTAATTAAAATCCTAACGAGCCTAGAGTTCGTAACGGGCCCAGACGCATTCCGTCACAAGGTTAATACGCACTAAAAGACTCGATTAAGTCTCAAATACTCCGGATTCTAGGAATCCGAATCTGACTAAGAAAATAGCCCAGATCCTATTTTCAACGCCTGGCTCTGGACGCCGAAATCTTCGGCGCCCAGGCCTGGGCGCTGAAAATACCTGGTACGAGTTTTTTCCTAATTCCTCGTGGATTAGAGTTCTACAATTCTATCTTTCCATGAACTCTTTTCTATAAATATAGCCCATGTTCGACGTGAAAAAGGACACGACACACAATTATTATTCTGAGTATTGACTCTAAACCCCTAAGCCTAAGCCTCACGCTGCAAAAACTGATCACGCGTTCTGTCGCAATCGATCCATAAATCGAACAGAACGTATCCTGTCCCATAACTTGAGATTCGTTAAATAAAGGGAGAAATAGCAAAGTCAAAGTTGTTAGTTTTCTGAGAACCGTGACGCACCTCTCAAGGGTGCGTCGTAATGTGTCCCTTCTATGATTTAATTGCTTTCCTCGCCCTTTTATGAACTGTTAAAATAACTAAATCTGATTGTTCGATCACGCCTAATAAATATGATATTTTTGGAAAATTGGATTATCATGCTAGGTCCCTTAAAACAATCTAAATCAGATAATCGCGCTCGATCTAGTACTATATGTTGCATATTGATAAAATCAACTCAGATTAGTTTAATAGTTAACACATGTCCCTTCAATTATTTATGCTGAGCTAGTAAGGATATCATGCCTCTGGAGTTATCAAAGAGCGAGTACTCCTCTCAGTAGTTACAGTCCCCCGAACCCTCAATCTCTACCTTGCGGGTGTATGTTGAGAGATCCCCACACCAGGGATCACAAGGGAACCTACGGCCGTCGTGGTCAAACATAATTGCACTCCCTTTATGTCACGATAACCGGGTTTTGTCAGTTTTTCCTCATTGTCGTTAAAAACTGAATGGCGACTCCTATATTACTAGTCCATTGGGTGTAAACTCACAGGAAATCCAATTACACTTGATTTGACAAAAAGAAACGTCACACCCACGAGGGACAAAGTCACGCATTAGCCTCGCGCTTTTTCGACCCCCTCACATTGGCGACTCCGCTGGGGATAGTGAAGAAAATACTCGTGCTCGTAGGTAATCAAAATAGCCGAAGGGTGAAACGATCCTATCCCGCGTTTATTTCCCCATCAAGTTGGGACGACCTGAAAATCAGCATGTTAATGTGAACGGACAGAACCGCATAACGAATCTTGGCTCCCTTGGTGTTTCATCTCGGGAGTTGGGACTACGGATACCCATCTCCAACCGGGGGGTGCATACGCTTCGAATTTTGTCCACTCGGCACGTTCGCTAGTAGTACACCCGTCCCAAACCCAATCGCTCGCCCATTACGTCCCTCTCATTGGTGCATGCCCCCTTGGCTTACATCGTGATTGGCCTCTTGGGCGAAATTCGTCTGTTGAAGGCACTACCTCGACCGGGGCATGTGTTGGATCTGCGATAGAAGCGGTACCAAGCTAGGCGCAAAAACTACCCATAGAAGCCTATCATAAACTACGTGACATATTATTATTGCTTCATGATGTAATGTTAGTAATGTGTAGCGAAATATGTGATTGTGCGACAAACAATGTTAGCAAACCAACGACCTAAAAAAATTGCCCAAACATTCATAAACCAATTTGCCAAAGAGTTATACCGAAATACGTGTTCCGCAAACCCGAACGATCGCCACAAAAATAAGCGACGCTCGGGATGGCCTGTAACGAATCCCACAAACGCTGCACGACGCGTAAAGGACGTTATTAGGCAAGCACGCAAAATCGAAGTCGCATAAACAAAAGTAGACGCAAACAGAAAACGAGAACCAGCCAGGGACGCATTTTCAACGCCCCTGGCTGGGCGCCAGAATTTCTCACGCCCTACGCTGGGCGCTGAAGTTGCTGCCTGGCCTTCTGGTCAGGCGCAGCAGCCTCGGTGCCCGCGCAAAAGGAAAATGTGTAGCACAAAAGACCGTTCGTAAAAAAATTGCTACGAGGGTGTAAGAAAAGCACTCGATTCTAAATGCGACTCATAAAAAATAAATAACTCTTTGTGTCGTTGTTAGTCCTACGACGACAATGCTCGGCACCGAAACCGAACATGCTAATAACTATGAATGTCACACGGGCAAGTGTTTCGAAAATCCAAAGAATGACCAAAAGAAAGAACTAAAAGTGTACCAACAAAAGAAAGAGCGAAAAACTAATAGAGAGAGTCGAAGTCTAGACTAAGTAATGCTTGAAACTTTGGGGCCTAAACTTTAGCTTATCTTATGCATAGGACTGGTCCTGCCACTTGGTGCCGATCGGGAAATCAAAGGTTAGTACGTCTCGAAGATACATCGCCACCACCAGGTTTAGTGACTCCAAGCTCCGTCCGTCATCCCTCATTTCAAGGATCTCCGCTTCCCCAACCTCGATTCGCACCCTCAAACATGTCCATCGAAGAATTGCGAGACCAGATGGCTCAAATGACCCAGCTCATGGGCCAACTGAAAATGGAAAACGAAGCCTTAGCGGCTGCACAAGCCAAAAATGACCTCGATAACGAGAAGAGGATTGAAAAAATGGTCCTACAGCAAACCATGGGGAGCAAGTACTTCTCCCTCGATCCTGAACCTTTTCTTGGCAAACTACCAGAAAAGTTTAGTTCATCTGACTTACCAAAGTTTAAAGCCACGGACAATCCCCGTGATCATCTATTGAGCTTTGTGAATGCCATGAACTTGAAAGGCGTGGACAAGTCCATGTATTTACCTGCCTTTCCTTTGTCCTTGGAACCTGTGCCGCTCAAATTGTACTATCACCAGGACCCTAAGCTCTTCCCCACTTGGGAAGACTTTGTCAATGTCTTCATCAAGCAATACTCGTCGAACATGGATTTTCAAGTCACCATGCGCGAGCTGGAAGTTCTCTTCCAAAAGAAAAATGAGGGTTTCACAACCTACTTTGCTAGATGGAGGGACCAGGCGGCCCAACTAATCAATAGGCCTCCTGAAACAGAATTGGTCCAAAAATTCATTGACAACCTGGACCAGGTTTACAGACAACACCTTAGGTACCTGGGACTTGACACTTTCAAAAGAGTTTACGATGTGGGAATAAAGATCGAGGATGATCTCGCAAAAACAATACAAAGTAAAACCGCATACAAAAGCAACACCTACAACAGGGGCAACACATCCCAAGCCCAAGAGTCCATGTCGTAGAGGAGACTCCCGCCCGAAGAAGCCCTGGAAGATGGGTCCGAAACCGAAAGTTTGCCCCACTCGGGTCGACTTTGGTGCAAGCCTTCGAAAGACTAACCAATCAAGGAAAGTTGAGACCTATAGGCCCCACCCGTGACCCTCCTGTCAAGAGCAAATATTGGGTCGAAGGTACTTATTGCAAGTTCCATCAAGGAAATGGGCATGACACCGAAAACTGCTGGAACCTAAAAAATACAATCCAGGACATGATAGAGGATGAAGTGATACCTCTCCCTAACGTTGGCAAACCCAAAAAAAACAAGAGCCCACTCGGCTCTTGTCACATCTCTCTCGACCAACCAGAAAATGAGAATTTCGACCCTACGGTGTACATTACGCCTCAAGGTGCACCACTCGCTGTGGTCCCTATGGATCGAATCGAGAGGGAAGTGTGCGGTGCGTGGGATGATGATGCTGAAGATATTTACCTATCTCAAGTGTCGGGCCAGGACCTCTTTACTGAAACTTGGCCCGGGTATGCTCACATTGACACCACCCCTCAGGAGCCCGAGGTCGACAACCTCACCCGATCCGGAAGGATATATCAACCGGATATTCGCCCACCTCCTATGGACGATATCCCAGTTAGGCAAACTCCTCAGAATGGACGACATGCCACCGTCGCAGAAGTCATTGAAAATCCTGTCTTGAAACAACTAAAAAGAACCAAAGCCGAAATTACCATCTGGGATCTCATGTGTACTTCAAAGGAACATCGCGAAAAGCTTATTCGCTCACTCGACCTCATCTCAGTACCTACAAATATCACACCTGACTCATTGGTTAACCACGTCACGAGAGATGCCAGAGAAAAGGCCATAGTTTTCACTGACAAAGACTTGCCCAAAGAGGGGGGTGCTCACAATAAATCCCTCTATCTAGTAGTTGGATGCAAAGGAAAAAACATCCCCCTAGGCTCGTAGATAACGGGTCGGCGGTTAATGTCTGCCCATTGCGAACCGCCCATTGCTTGGGGCTAGGAAACGATGACTTCCAAACCTCCACGCAAGGGGTACGAGCTTATGATAACTCCCGAAGGCCTGTGTTGGGAAAAATCAACCTTACCATACAAACCGGGCCTGTAGCACGCACCACGGAGTTTCAAATAATCGACATCAAGCCCACTTTCAACCTCCTCTTGGGGCGACCTTGGCTCCATGACTTAGGAGGTGTGGCTTCTACCTTGCACCAAATGGTTAAACTTAACCATAACGGGGTAATACTAGAAATCCGCGCCCCTCCTCTCGACGTCAGTTGTACTATGGTTGGAACGGCCGAAGCTGCAGACGACCTTTACGGGTTTCAAATGGAAGAAGCAATCCAGTTCATCGAAGATTATGATCCAGCATTCCTAGACCCGCACGCATCCCGAGTCATCCCTAGAATGCTGTTAGCTCAAGGTTATTTCCCTGGAACCCCATTGGGCATAAGGAAGAAGGAATGCACATTCCATCCTTTACCCAACAAATCTACTCCCTTTGGCTTAGGCTATGAACCAACGGAGGAAGATATTGTTGACCGCCTGTCTGGGCTACGCCTTAACAAGGCCAAACAAACCACCCTCATTTCCCCGTATCAAAGAACCCTTACCGGGATGTTCGTTCGAGAAGGAGAAGGACACCCATGCTGTGATTTCCCTGAACCCTTCGTTCAGGATGGCTTGCTTAAACCAGGATTTGAAATCTTCCATGACTGCCACACCTTGGATGAGGCACCCCACCTCACCAAGACTAAAACAGCTGAAATATTAGACAACCAGGCTTTATGGACATTGTTTAACGAATCGAGGCCTATGGAGGACGAGACTGTGATGACTACCCTAGATTTACAAGATGAAGGTTTCGATCCAACCCGTTTAATCGCTCCTGCATCAACACTAGAAGAGATCGAGAACGGATGGGTGAAGACATATGAGTGGGTCAATGCAAAAGGAATAGAATTCAAGATGAGTACCGGTGAAGGACCAAAGTTTTACGAGACTAAACCCAAGGCTTGAGCCACATAGAGCACCTTAGTAAAAGCGCCTAGTAGTTCTTTAGATTGGTAGAAAAAATAATAAAGACTTTAGATAGTCCTAAGACCCCTTAGAACATAGGTCAATTTTATTTCAGTGTGTTTCCCTTACTTTCCAAATTAATAAAGGCGTAATATTTCTCCTAAAATTTTATTCTAACACTAAGTAAGCACCAAATGTACTTGCAAAATACAAAAATAAAGAGGCGGCCCACTCTAGGCCCAATAAACGAGACCCACTCGGTCTTGAAATCGTGCCATGGGAACCAATTCCCGAAATCCACAAAATAAACCGTACCATCCCCTTCATATCCCCAAAACATAAAAGTCAACCAGTGTCATCATAAAAGTCAATTCATGCAACCCGAAAAAAAATCAAAGGAAATCAAAATCCAAAACAAATGCAAATGTTGCTTAAAAAGGGAATTAATAAAACGTAACCCCACCATACCCTTCAAAAACGACACGCACCTCAACCCACCCAAAAGCCCACACAAAGATCTTCATAACTCCCGCACCCTAACTCCATTTTCAAAGCCGTTTCGAGTCACGAATAGAAAAAATTAATCCGGACAAAAATGTGTCTCACGCTAACAGTCAAAAAAGCCTCCGAAATAGCCTCAAAATCAATTTTTATACAAGTAAAAAGCAAAGCACTAAAACGAAAATAAATAAATGCAAGAACACGTGAAGCAAAGCGTCAAAAACGACCGCCGGAAATCATTTTCAGCGCCCAGGGCTGGGCGCCGAAATCTTTGACGCCCCAGCCTGGGCGTTGAAACTCTCTGCCTGCCTAAAATTTTTTAGAAGTGCTCGTCATTTTATCCGCACATAACGGAAAAATAACGAACACTTGGGGAGGTACAACACGTATCCAAATAGGCTCACCAAAAAATATAGCCATACAAAAAATAGTCGAATTTCATTTTTTACGCGACTTACGGAAAAAAAAAGAAAATAATGATAATACTTCACTCATTTGACCGATTAAGTAATATGCTTCCACCTCAGGGCATATCTATCAAAATCCGGCATCTTAGAATTTATTCTAGCTAGAACTACGCGCGACCTGATTCTGACAAGATACGTAGGCAATCCTTACCAAGGATTCGGTCCAATAAAAAAAAAAACATATATAAATTGTGCAAAATGTGTTAGACATATAAAAATATAAAAAAGAGGAGAAACAAAAAAAAAGAAAATGAAAAATAAAATACGCCTTTATTGAAAAATAATAAGAAGGAAAACAAAGTGCTAAGAAATAAAAAAACAAACACAACTGAAATAAACAAAGGGCACCTACACCCTAGCAAGAACTACACTACTCTAGTTCTTCCGGATCATCAAATAAAGTCTTGTAGAGAGCAATGTTCGCAGGATCCACCCCCACAGTCTTCTACGCTACCCCTATATCAATCTCCATAAGAACCGGCTCCTGGACACTAACTTCCAAAGACGCCAAGGCTTCAGAAACATTCTCGGTTATAGCTCGCTCAGCCTCAAGGGCACAGACAATGGTGGGAGAAGAATTATTATCATCAAATAGACTAGCCACTGTTTCCACAGGCGGCTGAGCCTTCCTAACCCATACATTGTTCCGGCGACGATCTCCACGAGAGCCTCCACTTCTTTTAACAACAGCAGGCCCCTTCATGTTAGGCACCTTTTTAGGCCTAGAACTGGAACGGGGAGGAACTTCCTTTCGCTTTCGATCAGGACGAGCTTTCACAGTCTTAATATCATGGGTGCGAGGATTGGCAGAATCACGGCCCTCATATCTGACCCGAATGCAAGGTATCAAAAGCTCAGCCGGCTCCCCATTTCGAGCCTCGGTCCTCACGGCCTTATCATCGGAGCTCATCCACAACTTGTAGTTTTCAGAAAGACCCACAAAGCCATTTGTAGCTACGGCCCAACGCGGGAGACCACCATAATACTTAGCCCACGCTTGAACCCGTGCTTGTGAAAAGGCCGCTACTTTAGGTGGTACCGTATCAGAAAAGAGGATAGTCTGCCTTAAACCGTATTGACGCATGACTCGGTAAGGGAAAATATAAATGGGCCGAGATAGCCCCAACAAGGAAACATAAACCGATACATCAGAACCCCCCGTCATAGTAGTCAAACCCCACCACGGTACCACCCACTTAATAGAACAGATACCATGAGTAAAAAAGGAGGCCCACTCGGCCTCGTCCTGGCCTCGGTGCAAATATTTTCGGTTACCCAAGGCTATAGGGCGATAATGTTTAGGATCGGCAGGAGTTTCCAAGAGCCTAAGCCGTTCCACGAGCCAAATCAGCAAAAAACGGGTACGATCAAAAAAAAATAATAAAAAGAAAACGGTTCCTGGGGCGCAGTTTCAACGCCCAGGACCAGGCGCCGAAAATTCTAGCGCCCAGCCCTGGGCGCTGAAACTCAGCCCCAAGGCAGGACGAATAAAAAATATATATGCAAAAAAAAAAAACGTATACGTGCGCAAAGAAAAATATATAAGGGGGCTTCCCTTAAAATGTTCAGATTTGGCATCGTTCTTCAGCTCATCCGCACTCAGCAAAGTCTCGGCAACAACCAACGGCATAATAGAATAGCAACTTTCCATCTGGCTAATCAAGGGGATCAACCTTATGTCACCGAACTCACCATTGTTATTCGACAGCAAATAATGATTCAACAAGCAAAATACAAGGGCTCGAATATTCAATTTCTGTTCGGTCATATTCTTACTAGGCCTAAAGTGATGTTTTACAAGTTTTGCCAAATTAACCTCATCACCTACAACAATTTCAGCAAGCATGTTAGCATCTAGTCCTAGGAAAGCCCCTATGGTTGTTTTACCCTCTTCAATAGTGCCAAGAGTGGCAGGGGTAGCATTAGTAGGATAACCAAGGATCGCAGCGAATTCATCTGGCAAATGACATATTTCGTTGCCCCGAAAGACAAAAACATGATGATCGGAATCCCAAAAGCTTAGGGCTGCATGCAGAAAATTATAGTCAATATTAATTTGTTGTAAGCCTAAAAGTGCCTCTAAGTGGTATTCTTTTAGCAAAGCCTTTTCTGTAGGAGTAAGGGCCCGTAGCCAACGCCTAACAGCCCGTTGGAGTGAGAAATTAGGAATCGACATGACGAAAGCAAGGAGTAACTAAAACGCAGCAAAGAAAGAAGGAAATTGAGAGTGATGGAAAATAGGAACGTATCTAGCCCCTATATATAGCTGAACGCATCAAGTGACATCCTGATCCTATTCGGAAACGCGTTAAAAAATCCGAAAGTCAAAATCCACCAGGAAAGAACTTTCAGCGCCCGAAGCTGGGCGCCGAAATAATTAACGCCCAGCCTTGGGCGCCGAAAATGCAGCCCAAGGCCCAGATTTCACAAAACGCGGAACAGGAAAAGACTTAAAACCTTGTTGCTAGACGCGAGGCCCTATTGCAATTAAGATCAAGCCCAAAAGCACCTTTAAGCTCCCCAAATAGCAAAAATGAAAGGTAAAACTTGGTAGAAACTTAGACTTGTCTCAAGGAACATATATGTACACTTTTCAAAACAAATATGAAATATCAAGGTCATTCTTCGAAACACCAAAAAATGTTAAGTCGTTGGTTTCTCAAATAAAAAATGTTTGTCTGTCAAAAGATTAATCCGGGCCAAGCTAAACCGGATGACATTAAACCTTGTCGCTCGAAGACTGAAGTCACGCCCCATGACTTCGCCAAAATAGCACACCACTATGAAAGGTCGCTCGCACATACGAGCACGACCCCAAACATGATTAAAAGACGTTATGAAATATACGAAAAATGACCAACCAAGCCCGAGTGCTTGGGGGGCTCGCGAAAAGAGTGCGCAATCGAAATCACATTCCTGGACTACGCTATACGCCGTCCCATGTTTGGATGATCTCAAAAGAACAGTTTCGATCTCAGAAAAGGGTCGTCATTGACACTTGTACATGTTCCTCTGATCAAAGACCAAGTAGTGGCAAAAATCGAGCCATAAAGACTAGCTCAAAACCACGAAAGCAGACGGTCGCAAGACAAAGGTCCGTCTAAACCCGTTATCAACCCACGTTCAGGTCACAACTAAATTCGAGCATCCCTCAAAAGAATTTGCTCTTGCAAGAATGAACAAAAGAAATTCTCAAAAAAGAAATCACGATGAAAAAAGTAGGAAACTTGCCCATCTCAATTGGCAAGATCACGTCACGAACCACGCGAGTTCCAAAACGAAAAACGAATTCAGGGACGTCCACCCTCAGCGGACAGGGTTCGCCCACCCTCAGCGGGCGAGGTCTGCGTCACTAGCCGCGCAGATCCTCAGTTTTCGAAAAATAAAGTCTTCAAAAAAAAAAAAACAACACAAAATGAAACATGCTCGCCATCTTCAGCCGGCGGGGTCTACGGCACAAACCACGTAGGTCCTTATTTTCAAAAAATGAACACAAACAAATTTCAAAATAGATTCGTCCACTTCTATCGGACGGGGTGTCCACCCTTAGCGGACAGGCTCGCCATCTTTAGCCGGCGGGGTCTGCGTCACTAACCGCGCAGGTCCTTAGTCGCTGCAGCGATAACTTTATCTGGTTTTCCGTTTTTCCAAAAAGAACGATGTGAGTAGCTTTCCCTTTTTCCAAAGATTGGTTTTCCGTTTTTTCCAAAAAAGAACGATGTGCTGGATTTTCCTTCGTTTTACGTCCCATAAAAACAAGGGGGTTTTCTCGTTTAGCTAACCCTGAAAATGAGAATCTTTAAAAACATTTTTACCTCGTGATTGGGCTTGGCCAGGCCCAATTACACTTTATAGCTTTGATTTCGAAAACATCTGTAGCTACTCCCAATGACAAAGTGAGGGAGTTTCTACGCACCTTTAGATCCTTCCAATGACAAAGTGAGGAAGTTTCTATACTATCCGTTGACAAATCCCAATGACACGTGAGGGATATGTCGACACTTCAAGTGATGACCCTTAAGTCAAATGTTATCACTCGGGGGCTCGTGAGACCCTCGCTAAAACAGGTAACCATGGCTTGTGTGACGCACTCCGTCTAATGCTTTGACCATCGTCTTACTCCAAGACTCAGTCAAAGTGGGGGCTAACTGTAGACACCTACTTTTGTCCCCATTCCCGAAAGGGAAGGTTCGATGATGAGAACATAAATCTCCACTTGACAACGCATCTCCTATAAAATAACGAATCTCAATTCCCCTTTTCATTTCACCCGAAACCTGCTATTTATAGAAACCTGCTATTTATGGAAACCTGCTAAAAATAGTAACTGCCGTAATGGGTAGTTGTTAAAAGTGGCAAGTCATAAAAGATAGAAACTTGTCAGAATTAGGTGTTGCACTCTAACATAAATCCTAAATGAGATAGAAATTGCGAGAGAATCCTATTCCTAATATGATTCGAAAGTAAGAGTTACGTGTTAATAAAAATCCTAACGAGTCTAGAGTTCGTAACGGGCTCAGACGCATTCCGTCAGAAGGTTAATACGCACTAAAAGACTCGATTAAGTCTCAAATACTCCGGATTCTAGGAATCCGAATCTGACTAAGAAAATAGCCCAGATCCTATTTTCAACGCCTGGCCCTGGGCGCTGAAAATACCTGGTACGTGTTTTTTCCTAATTCCTCGTGGATTAGAGTTCTACAATTCTATCTTTCCACGAACTCTTTTCTATAAATATAGCCCATGTTCGACGTGAAAAAGGACACGACACACAATTATTATTCTGAGTATTGACTCTAAACCCCTAAGCCTAAGCCTCACGCTGCAAAAACTGATCACGCGTTCTGTCGCAATCGATCCATAAATCGAACAGAACGTATCATGTCCCATAACTTGAGATTCGTTAAATAAAAGGAGAAATAGCAAAGTCAAAGTGGTTAGTTTTCTGAGAACCGTGACGCACCTCTCAAGGATGCGTCGTAATGTGTCCCTTTTCTATGATTTAATTGCTTTCCTCGCCCTTTTATGAACTGTTAAACTAACTAAATCTGATTGTTCGATCACGCCTAATAAATATGATATTTTTGGAAAATTGGATTATCATGCTAGGTCCCTTAAAACAATCTAAATCAGATAATCGCGCTCGATCTAGTACTATATGT
Organism: Spinacia oleracea; assembly: GCF_020520425.1. Lineage (NCBI taxonomy): Eukaryota > Viridiplantae > Streptophyta > Magnoliopsida > Caryophyllales > Amaranthaceae > Spinacia > Spinacia oleracea. Next base: position 64,917,250 of record NC_079490.1, on the reverse strand, counting down.
TGCATATTGATAAAATCAACTCAGATTAGTTTAATAGTTAACACATGTCCCTTCAATTATTTATGCTGTGCTAGTAAGGATATCCTGCCTCTGGAGTTATCGAAGAGCGAGTACTCCTCTCGGTAGTTACAGTCCCCCGAACCCTCAATCTCTACCTTGTGGGTGTATGTTGAGAGATTCCCACACCAGGGATCACAAGGGAACCTACGGCCGTCGTGGTCAAACATAATTGCACTCCCTTTATGTCACGATAACCGGGTTTTGTCAGTTTTTCTCATTGTCGTTAAAAACTGAATGACGACTCCTATATTACTAGTCAATTGGGTGTAAAATCACAGGAAATCCAATTACACTTGATTTGACAAAAAGAAACATCACACCCACGAGGGACAAGGTCACGCATTAGCCTCGCGCTTTTTCGACCCCCTCACAGTAGACGACCAATGTGGGTGCATGGGCAGCACCCCGAGAAAAAGACAACCGGGTTCCTTTTTCGAGCTCTTCATATGGAACTAGGAAAGGAGCTAGTTCCTCACGTCATTCAGGAGACGGGGGCCTAGGGCGGCCCGTTCTCCAAGGAGACGAAAAAGTGTGGCTCGCCGTCCATCTGTCGCCTGGGAGGATTTTGAGGATGATTCTTCCAGCTCTTCGAACGAAGAAGTTGCCAAGCATCTTCCTCCCATGGTTCATGGGAAAGAAGACGTAGACTTATTTCTGATAAGTGTGTTTTTCCGTTGTAGAATAGAAAATCACCTCACCAAACAAAATTTATAAAACACCTAAACTACCGGCTATATTGACTATAGCGGCAAGTATAGGGATCGTCCCATAGGAATGGGTATGTTTGACTTATCAATCTATGCGTTCACAAGCTAGTTCGAATAAGAATTTGATTTTGAATCCTAATCTAATGAAAGCAAGTAATTCAAACTAATAAAGAAATTGTAGAGGATTCGGGAATCGACAATGGAATCGAATCAAACAAATAACAAGGTCAAGACATTCATGAAAATGCAAAGACTTGATGCATAGGGGAATGAAAACTAATGACGTACTCGCCACCTCTCGGATAGAGCACGCTAAGCAACCTAGCCTATAGAAAAGCTTTCGCATAGTCCTAAGCTAGATTAGCTAGCATATAATAGGTGCTATCATTCACTTGCATGAACTAGGCTCACAATGTCTTGCCAAACCTAAATCATCTCTATTATATAAGCCAGCTCCTGAGGGTATTTTAGTAAATTAACTTTTCGTGTCCACTTGCAAAAAGACAATAATACCCTCCCTCGTTGAAATCCCGCATCCAAACAATACTGCATTTCTAGGGTTAGACTTCTCCCGCAAATATGGTATTCAATCGCCTCTATCCTCGATCGCCTCGACGGCGGCGTCTCCCTCAACAGCCGTGACCAACTGACTCGGGTGCTGAAACTATTCAATGCGCGTACGAGTTGTAGATGGAAATGGGTTTTAGGGTTTAGGATTTTTTTTTTGGAGGAGAGAGATTCAAATTGAAACTTTCGTAATAAATAATCGATTAGGGGTTTAGGAAAGGGGATTGAAGGTCGATAATGGAGGAGAGAGAAAGCGATGGTGGGTGATGGCCCCTTGGAGGCGGCGGCTATGGCGGCTCACCTTCCATTTCATCCTTTCAGGTTTAATTTCAAGCTTCCCTCTCCACTTTTTCATTTCAGTGATTGATTCGTAATCTGGTGTTAGGGTTTTACTTCAATTCAATTCAATTCAAATTCTTGCGGAATTTTTAATCGTTGGAATTCTGTTGCACCAACTGAAACTGTTCTTGATGAATCACATTTTATCATCAAACCGTCAATTTCAAATAACCCAGGTAATTAAGGTTTTTGAATTGGCGATTCCAGTAAAAAAAAAATTGATTGAATGTTGAAATTTGAGAATGTTTGATCAACATTATCATGACAATTTGTTGTTCAAATTCTGTTGGTGTGCTTATGATTTTAGTTAACCACATTAACAAGGAGAAGGCCATTAGAGAGATTAGTTCTTCTGCGGTTGAAAGACACAAAGGAGGGATTGAATCTATTTCCTTTGAACAAACAGATTTCAGGGCTTTTTTTTTAAGTCTGTAAAGTAAGGCCCTCTTTTTTGTTTTCAGTGGTTAGTTGTTGATTAATTTCATTGATATAATCATTTTGGTGCTGGCGAATAAATCGAGTTCCAGAATCAAAATCTTTCTCTCTCAGGTAAATCACTCCATTTCTTTACTATTGTTGATAGTTGTAGTTGATCAAGGTAATGCCGGGATTTGTCTAACATTAACTGAGCTGTGTTATAATCCCGTAAAGATATATTACCAATCTGTATTTTTGTGTTAATTCTTTGAATTTGGTTGTTTAATGCCATTGTGTTGGAGTTTTGATTACATTTTTGTGTTAATTCTCTGAATTTGATTGTTTAATGCCATTGTGTTTGAATTTTGATTGCATTTTTGTGTTAATTCTTTGAATTTGGTTGTTTTATGTTCTGTGATTTGAATTTTGATTGTATTTTTGTGTTGATTATTTTAATTTCTGAGTGATTTTTATTTGAATGATTTTGATGTGAAATGTGTCGATATACTCACTTCTGCTTCAGATTTGATTTTGTTCAATTGTTTTACTGTTGAAATTTTCTTTTTCTGCAGTCTTTTAATTGTTTGATTCGAAAATTGTGTAGTTTGATTGGAAAAGTAGTGAAGTACCTAAAATGTAATGAGAATGAGGAGGATTGAAAATTGATATTGTTTGGGTGATTAATGTTGCTTGAGGTATCAGGTTATTGAATGATTTGGTGTGTTGCTGGAATTTGCAGGAAGCATTGATGCTTCTAGACTAATAGCTGATTGAGCGTCAATTTTTACACCTACATCTCTGTCTTTATTTAAAGCCCTCGCAAGCTGGCAGCCGCGACTGCTTGGAGGTTTGCTGCCAATCTGATTCACAATCGAACCAAAGAAAATGTAAGAATTCATATTTTTTTTCTTTATAAATACGAATTATTGTTAAAATAGTTTAATTTTACTGAAATTTTGTGTTTTTGTGATGATTTGGATGAAATACTATTGGATTTGGATAGATTTATTTCGAATACGTCAGCTATGGATTTTGATTTTGGTTTTTGTGAGTTTAGTTTGATTTAGAATCGGAAGTTAGTAGTAGGTACACATTAACTGCAACATTTCTAATAGAGAACCCGGGACAACTAAATTCTTATATACCAATGATTGGGATTGGTTGCAAACATAGACAACTCTTCCTACTCTAAAATTCTCTGAAACGTCAAGTTATCTGCACTTCTTGGTTGAGCTGAAGTCGACCCCTTATTATGGGTTCTTCTTTAGTTATCATATGTGATCAGTTTTCTTATATAATAGAGAACCTGGGACAACTAAATTCTAATATACCAATGCCTGGGATTGGCTGCAAACATAAGCAACTCTTCCTACTCTAAAATTCTATGAAACATCAAGTTATCTGTGCTTCTTAGTTTAGCTGAAGTCGACCACCGCAAACATAAGAAACTCTTCCTACTCTAAAATAATGTGAAAATTGTGGTTAAATTATGAACTCCAGGTGCCTCAACCACCAACTGATTCTGTGTCAAGCCTTCATTTTAGTCCCAAGGCTAATCATCTTATTGCAACTTCATGGGATAATCAGGTTCGTCTTTTTTGCATTATAGTAACATGGTTACATTATTTTACGTTTTTGTTACATAATTTGTTCAATAATTTTATGTTGTGACTTGGTGTTTCATTTCATTGTTGTTGCAAACTTTGCTTGGGTTGCTTTGTTTTTTGTAGCACTCGATTTATTGAACAAGGTTAATAGTGTACTGCCTTATGATTCGTAATGGACGAATTTTTGCAATAATTAGTGTGGTTTTGGTTTCAGTTTGGTGACGAGTACATTCCCGTTTTTGTAATTGTAAGTGGGTGTAGTTGAAAAGATTGGGTTTATGACTGTAAGCTGATGTAGCCATGTAGTCTTGAAATGCTTTAGTCCCAATACTGACATTCTTCTGGGTTTGTGATATGGAATTTAATTGAATTGGTTTGTGAATGAAATATCTGGAAACAGATTGATTTGGGTTTCTCTTGAAATGGAATAAAATCTAAACCCCGAAATTCAGTACCAAACTAAAATAGTTGTAGATAATACTCTGTATCCTAAACTAATTTAGAATAGCTTGAGGGCACAGAGATTCTGGAAGCTTCCATTAAGCTAGCTTCTTTAATTCAATTCATTTTTGCTAAAATTGTGTGATTTCTCAAAAAGAAAAATTTGACTTAATCCAAAAAAACTAAGGGTACACCTTGCACGCTTTTCATCATAGATTTCTAATTAAATAATGTACATGAGTGATTAGCATCAAAACTGGGATACGATTTGGTTAGAAGCCAATGAGACCTTGAAACGCGTTGAGAGTGAGAAAGCTGTTGTAGCGGAAAACCTCAGCACCTTGAGGCACAGTACAGTTCTGCAGATGTGTTTGCTGCTGCTGTTGTTGAATGTGTACCTGCTGTTAGTTCAGTTCTGATTAGTTCAGTTAATGTGGCCAGTTACGTTCAGTTGTTCAATTGTCCAATGGCAATGATGAGGTACCCTAATAGAAAAAGTACCTCAATTGTCACAGTGCTGGACCTCCTAGGGTCCTATCACATCTCAGTTTTGGACCTTACGAGTATAATTTAAAAGAACAACTAAAGTTTTATATGTTCCTTGAACCATTTTCTATATGACAAACGAGATAGAGTAAGTTGGCTTATCAAGAAGGGCTGTAGATTAAAACTGAAGTTATGAGATAGGAGGGAGCATATGAATAAAACTCAAGTTACAATAAAATTTTAGGCAAGAAATTAGATTTTAGCTTGAGTTGGACCTTATTGGTTGTATTTCTGTTTGTTCTGGCATATAAAACTTTGAATTGTTGTGCTGAGAATTATATTGCTCCTTGAACTGTTTTATAACGGTGTCCCATTAGGAGGTCCTCATAGGCTTAGAGCCGTGTACTATGTTCTGGCATTTAAATTTTCGTTGTGATTTGTCAAAATACCATCCTTGTAACTCACAAATCTTGATTTCAGGTGTACTGGATGTTCAGGGTAGCTACTGTGAAGCAGCAAGAACAAGAGGATTCTTCTCTACCAGTCGAAGATCATGGCTTTCTGAATCTCGGAGATATGGGGTTTAACAGTGGTGATCAGCCTGGCTATACAGCAGCAATAAACTCAGGATGGTATTTGGGTGTTCTATTTGGGCAGAAAGGCTCTTTATAAAGAGCAGGTGCCCATGCATCATATCACCAATGCATTATTGTGTTTCATAGGTTTATACTAGACCCCTCATGGTTTGTTACTTTTTGACATGTCTTGATGTCATTTTAGTTCACAACCTTATGATATCAGCATTGCAACAGGCTCATGGCCTTACGATATCATCATTGTGTGGGATTAAGTTGAATTTCCGTCTACTAACTTGGTGTTCCTCCCCTCATTTTCGGGTGTAGAGTTACTTTTATTTTAGTTTTTCAATAAGGAATGGACCTACAATTTAAAAATTTTATATAATCCCGCACGTATCGCTCCCCATTATTTTAAGTTTTTCGTCATGTAAGGCTACGCGTATTGTATGACTTCACTATCGCAAAATATGAACTTTACGAATGCTTTTTAATGCTTTCTAAAATTCCGCACGCATCGCGTGCATAAAATACTAGTACATTCCAATCTAACTCAATCAACTAGCATTTGCAACTACTACTCAATTGATCATGGAAAATCCTAGCACTAAATCACATTTAATCACAACATCAATCATGAATTTTCCCTAAAATTCCCCAAATTCAATTCCAAAGCTTCATCCCTAACTTCTAGACTAAACTACTCAATTAGCATCATTAACATCAACATTAAACTAACATTAATCCTAATTATGAAACTAATTGAATTAATGAAGCTAATTGAAGCAAAGAAAATCAGAAAATTCAAACTACAAAAATTGGGGAAAATCAAGCAGATTCAAAATATGAAACTAATTCTAGAATTCAAGCATAAAATCTAAGCCAGAACGAAATTAACAAAGCAATTAAAGAATTGAAGAACAAAATCAAAAGAGGAATTAGAATTATACCTTGAAATGAAGAAATTGCATTAAACTTTGAAGAACAAAATGAAGAACAAAACTCAAAGCAAAGAGAAAAAGAAATCTGAAAATGATGATTGAATTCACTAACAATTGAAGAATTTGAAGCAATTAATTCTAATCCTAATCTCTAATCTAATCCCTAAACTATTTCTCTCTCTAGAATTCTAATTCTAAAATCTGAAAATGAAAACTAAAACTAAATCTACGTCAAAACTAACTCGCGATTTCTCGTATTTAAACAGCTCCGCGCAGCCGTGTGTTCGCACGAAAGAAGTTGTGCGATCGCACGAATCATAGCTGAGTTCCTTTATCGATTTTGACAATTCGTGAGGTTGCACTGACTGCTGCTACGCTCGCACTGAACTGCTGTTGCGCTCGCACTGATAGCTGGTGCGCCCGCACAGACTGCAGGCTATTCTGTTGCGCGCTACTGGTGCGTTATTCTGCTCGTGTTGCTGCGATGATCTGTTGTGAGCTGCTGTACTACTCTGCTATGGTTGTGTACATTGATGTGCCATAGTTATTGCAAGGTAAGGGCTACTGTGAAGGCTCTCAAGGAGAGCACAAGGCTGCTGTAGTGGGCTTGGAACTGGCTGCAACAAGGCTGAATGTACAGCTACTGAACTTGCTGTATTGCTGTGGCTTTGTGTGTGCACGAGTGGTACTGTGAGTGCACAAGTGTAGCTGTATTGCTTGGCTGTGTGCCTTGCCTTGCTATGGCTGCTTTGCTTCTGGTATTGCTGCAGCGTTGTGTTGCATAAAGAACATCGTTGATGCATTCAACAAATAACGAATAGTCAATGATATCGAAATCGCATAGCACACTTATTAAATCACATAGCATGTTTATTAATTCGTATCGTACTTTTGTAAATCGTAAAATTATTTTAAACATCGTCAAGCATAATGACACAATATAAAACACGTTAATACTCAAAACGACCCTTGCGCAACGAGAAAGCACACAAAAGGCACGTTTTAGAGCAAAAACAACTAAAATCTACGCAAGGCGAGAAAATGTAACGATTAATACAAAAATGCGATAAACGAAATAAAAACGATAAAACTAAGAAAATATAATAATAAAATGCTAATGAAATTAACTAAAATCCTAAGCTAAGAGCGACATAAATGTCGCTCATCAAACTCCCCCAAGCTAACCCTTTGCTTGTCCTCAAGCAAAGCTAGAATGAGCTCATTTATTAAAAATAAAAATTACGAAAATAAGATCTACAAGAATGCACACTAACTCACTTTCGTAGGAATCACGGTTGCATTTAAGCGCATGCAACAAGCTATTTGAACCCCACAATCGCTCATGAGGGCGAGTGGGATCTCGCAAGGGTTTCCAAAGAGAAACACCCATAACTCTTCCAAAATTTTGAATCAAGGCAAGAACTAAAAATGAAAAATAAACAAGAAAAAGAAAGAAAAGAAAAGAAAAAGAAAAGAAAGGAAAAGAAAATGAAAAACGAAACTACAAAACTAAAGATAAGGGCCTTTATTATGGAGCAAGCACAAAAGAATCCTAATAGTACTAACTAAATACACGAATGCACGCTAACCAATGTCCTAGATTGAGTGAAAGATTCAAATGCCAAGCAAAGTGAACTAAGGGTAAGCACTAATCAATTCCCCTACAACCGAGCATACCACGTCAAATCTCTAGATCCTATCCACCCTTGAGAGTAGCGTCTCGAGACCCCGCGAAGGCGCCGGAAAACAAGATTAGGCTACCCGACATCTTAGCATGACAATCCCATTCCATAAACTTGACCAAATCCTCCCTCCACCGACAATGACTCAACTCAAAAGGGTCAAGAGGACTTTTTAGGGTGTAACGTAGGCTAGGGGTAAAGGTGTGGAACAAATTTGGGATTTAGTGCTCATTCCTAAAGTGAAGCGCAATGATAGAACTCAACTCAAGCAAATTGAACCAAAAACAAACTCATACCACTTATTTGGGGTACCCCCAAGCTTATTCAACAACAACACTAAACTAAAACTCTTTTTGAACTTTTCTTGATTTGATTTTCTCTTTTTTTTTGTGTTTCAATTGAAACTTTTCTTATTGCCTTGTTTTTCTCTATTTTTGGCTTTTTCAAAACTTTTGCTTTTGCTTATTTATTTACTATATATAACATACTTCCCAAACTTTGCCATTCATGCCAATAACAATCATTCCTCAACTTTGCAAAATCAATCAAAACCAACAAGCATCATAACTCAAAGCTTCACTATCACTTCTAAGGGTGAAAACAAAACAAAGGCGAAGGTGAGAGGGTGTACGTTAAGGGTGCTTACTAACGTGCGCCACCTTCATCAATGGCGAAGAAGAAGAAGGCTAGCTTGATTGTAACTTCACCAATGGCTTCGGAGGATGATTCCACTCTTTCTAAACCTAGAAATGAGACTCTTTTGGTTCCAGAAGGGGGCCAAAAATCGAACCCAGTTGCTGCAAATAGTGCGACGTATCTTGAGAACGAAGAACTTGTTTACTCCAGTCTAGTGCACTCATCGGCTGGTATGATTCCTAAAGCTCTTCATGACACCATTATTGCTTTAAATCAGTCGTTGGGGCTCACTAGGGAGGGGAATTTGATTCCACAGTGTCGTACGGACTCTGTTTTTCAAAACCCTGGTAATGTGGGTGTTATTGGTCAACCATTGAAGCCTCAAGCTTCTACTAGTGGTTCGATTTAGGCACCTAAGGAGGGGGGAACTATTAAGGAACCATGGGTGAATTTATTTGCTGGGGCTAAGCTTGCTTCCAAAGGAGCTCCCCTGGAATTTGTGACCCCTTTGGTTAAAGATGGGAAAAAAGTAGCACAACTGCAGCAATCAGAGCTTGACACTATGGTGGATAAATGGCAGGCTTCTTTAGTTATGTATGTTGTTGGAGAATCACCAACATTGGCCTCTGTAAGGAGATTTATGGCTGCTGTGTGGAGTGAGGTTGCTACTCCCCAGGTGTTTTTCCATGATGAAGGGTATTTTATCATTAGATTTGATTGTATTAAGGACAAGAACCGCATTGTTGCAGGGGGTCCATACACCTTTTATGGTAAGCCAGTGATCATTAAGCCATGGGCAGCATATTCCAACTTCTATGAGGAGGTCCTTAAAGTGATTCCCTTGTGGGTTAAATTTCCTAATTTGCCTTTGCATTGCTGGGGGAGTGATTCTCTCAGTAGAATCAGTAGTTTGTTGGGGGTTCCCTTGTGTGTTGATGAGTGTACAACAAAACAGGAAAGAGTATCATTTGCCAGGGTTTTGGTTGAGATGGATATTACTACTGTGCTACCAGACCATGTTTGGATTGAAGATGCTAGGGGAGTTATGTTCAAGCAAGTTGTAGTGTATGATTGGAAGCCCCTCTATTGTAAAAAGTGCAATACAGCAGGCCATGATTGTACCAAGCCCTCCAAAGTAGCTCCCAAACCAGCTGTAAAGAAGGTTTGGGTAGCTAAGCCAACTCAGCAACATGTACCAGCTCCACAGCAACAGGCAGGGGGGGTCCTTACTCCTCATCATGAACCACATGTAGTCCAATCTAGTGGCCAAGATTGGAACATAGTAACAAGGAGAACTAGGGGACCTAGCAGGATGAGGAATTTGAGTCCTAGTAATCCTTTCATTGTGCTTTCTGGTGATTTGGGATTCAAGGAGATTACTGGAGAAATGGATAGTGATGGTGTGACTGTGCAGAATACTCCACATGAACCCCATGAAGAAGGTTAACTTATGCACTTGGAATGTGAGAGGTTTTAATGATCCTGTTAAAGCTTCTGAGGTAAAGCATCTGTTGCAAGTTAACAATGTTAATATCATTGCTTTATTAGAAACTAGAGTAAAAATAGCTAAATTTCCTAGGATGTCTTCTAAACTTGGTAGACACTGGAGTTGGGGGAACATTATAACTTGAACCCTAGAGGAAGGATCTGGTTGGGTTGGCAACATTCAGAGGTTGATTTGTCAATTCTGCATACTCATGAGCAGTTTTTGCATTGTGTGATTAGGGATAGAACTGGTGATGTTTCTTTATTCTTTACAGCAGTCTATGGTTTGCATACCATTGAAACTAGGAAGGATCTTTGGCACTCCCTTTTGCTCCTTCTTCCTAGTGTTGGTTCTCACCCTCTGCTCTTATCCGGTGACTTTAATTCTCCTTTGTCTGATGCTGATAGGATTAATGGTTCTCATGTTTCTGTTGCTGAAATCAAAGATTTTAATGAGTTTATTGTGACTGCTGGTCTTTGTCCCCTACAAAGTGTGGGCCACTATTTCTCATGGCATAAAGGTTCTGGTGATGGGAAAACAGCCAGTAGAATTGATTGGGGGCTTGGTAATGCTGAATGGATCCATAAGTTTAGTGGTGTTCCTATTCAATACCTCAACTCTTCCATTTCTGACCACTCTCCACTCTTGGTGAATTGTTTGCCTGATAAAGTTGAGGGAGGCAAACCTTTTAGATTTCTGAATTACCTTGCAGATCATAGTAAGTTTACTTCCTTGATTGAGAATAGTTGGGGTACCAGTGGGAAAACAGGTTCTGCTATGTTTAGGTTGTGGTCTAAAATGAACCTTGTTAAACACAATTTGAAAACACTGTATTTTGAAGGGTTTGCTGGCATAAAAGAGAGAATTGATATGGCTAGATCTCAGCTAGAGATTGTTCAAACCTCCCTTCAGTCTAATCCTTCTTTTGAGCTGTATGAACAAGAGAAAACTTGTACTGATAATTTGAGGAAATGGCTTAGGGTGGATGAAATTGCTTTGAGGCAAAAATCAAGAATTCAATGGCTCCAGGTGGGGGACTCTAACCATCATTTCTTCTTCTCTTCTTCCAAGGAAAGGGATAGGCAGAATAGGATTACAGTCCCGTTTGATGATTGTGGAAACAAATTAGTTGAAGCTGATGCCATTCAGGGTGAAATTGTTGGTTTTTATAAAACTTTGCTTGGGTCAGCTGCTCAGTCTTTGCCTGCAGCTCACATTCCTACTTTGAGAAGTGGTAGTACTCTCAGTATTACTGCTAAACAATGGCTCTCCAGAGAGGTAACTACTTTAGAAATTGACCAAGCTCTTAAGGGGATTGGTGATGACAAAGCACCAGGCCTTGATGGTTTTAATGTTGTTTTCTTTAAAAAAAACTTGGCATGTTATTAAGGCTGATGTGTATAAAGCTGTACTTGAAGTATTCAGAACTAACACTATGTTGCCTCAGTACAACTGTACTTCCATTACTCTTGTCCCTAAGGTTCCTAACCCTTCTAAGGTTAAGGACTTTAGGCCTATAGCTTGTTGTACTGTTATATATAAGCTAGTGGCAAAGATTCTCACAACCAGGATGCAGAGTGTCATTGGTGATGTTGTAAATGAAGCTCAATCTGGTTTTATCCCTGGTAGGCAAATTTCTGATAATATTCTCCTTGCAACTGAGTTAATCAAAGGGTACACCAGAACTCACATTTCTCCATGGTGTCTCATAACGGTGGATTTGAAGAAAGCTTATGATTCCATTGAGTGGTCCTTTCTGAAAAGTGTTATGGAGGAACTTGGGTTTCCTGTGTGCTTTGTAAGGTGGGTTTTCACCTGCATCTCTACTGTTTCCTATAGCATCTTGGTCAATGGGAAGCCATCACAACCTTTCAGAGCAAAGAAGGCATTGAGACAGGGTGATCCAATGTCTCCATTTCTTTTTTCTATTGGTATGGAATACCTTACAAGACACTTACAGCAGCAGCAGACTTTGCCAGATTTCAATTTCCACCCTAAGTGTGAAAAGTTTGCCCTCACACACTTGATGTTTGCTGATGACCTACTTATGTTTTCAAGAGTTGATACTCTGTCAGTAGAGATGCTATTTGTTGCTTTCAATAAATTTTCAAGAGCTTCAGGACTTGAAGCTAATTTGGACAAGAGTAACATCTATATTGGAGGGGTTCCTGCTGCTACTAAAACAGCTATTCTTGATGCAGTTCATATTCTAGAGGGACAATTCCCCTTTAGGTACCTTGGAGTTCCACTTTCTACAAAAACACTGGTTTATAACCAATGTAAACCTTTGATTGACAAGGTGGTGGCTAGAGCTAAGTCATGGACAACTAGGCACCTCTCTTATGCTGGTAGACTTCAGCTGGTTCAGGCAATCTTGCTTAGTTTGCAAGCTTTCTGGTGTCAAATTTTTATTTTGCCTAAGAAAGTGTTAAAGGAAATCCAGAACTACTGTAGGATTTTCCTTTGGACTGGTCTTACTGATCTTTCCAAAAGATCTCTGGTGGTATGGCATTCTCTTTGTCTTCCTAGAAGTGCTGGTGGGTGGAACCTTAAGGAAATGGGGCAATGAAACAAAGCTGTTGTGGCTAAGCTGCTTTGCGCTTTAACTCATAAAAAAGACAGATTGTGGAGTAGATGGGTTCACACCTATTACATCAAAAACAGACCTCTATCCACTCAATGGCCAGCTACAATCTCTTGGTCATTGAGGAAGATTTTGGACTCTTACACTCTGATTGATGATGTAGGTGGATGGGATTCTGTTGTGCAGAAAGGGAAATTTTCTATTAAACTGATGTACAAGCATCTCCTTGGTGTTCATGATAAAGTCCCCTAGAAAAGAGTGGTCTGTAATAATAGAGCTACCCCTAATAGTGTGTTTATCACTTGGCTTACACTGTGGAACAGACTTCCCACCAGAGATAGGCTTCTAGCTTGGAAAATTGTCACTGCTAACAGTTGTCCTCTTTGTTCAACCATGCCTGAATCTACTGGCCATTTATTTTTTGAGTGTTCTTTCTCAGCTGCTGTGTGGGGAAAGATCCTTCAGAAGTTGCAGTTTCATAGAAATCCTGCTCATTTTGATCAGGAACTTGCTTGGATCTTGAAAGCTACTAAAAGAATAGGTGATAGATATAAATTGCTGCTGATGTTCTTCTCTGAAAGCATTTATAGCATTTGGCTCCAGAGAAATGAGATGGTGTTTAACCAAAAATGTCGAAGTCCTGCTGATATAGTGCTTGATATCAAGTTTAGGGTGGGTTGTAGGGCCACTGATAGCCAGAAGCTGCTGTGTTGATTTTGTGCTAGAGTTGTCTAGCTTTGCTAGTGTTTAGGTTTGGTTTTGTTGATTTTTTGGTGTTCTAGTGGCCTGTGCCTGACACTGTGCTAGCTTTTAGCTAGTCCCCCTCTCTTTGGTAATAAAATATCTTTATATGCCAAAAAAATAAAATGTGCTCATAAGAAATGAAGGGTCAAGGCTCAAATGGCTAGCAAAGGGGCAAATGCAAACAAAAATATATGAAAAATAGAAAATAAAGTCCTAAACTAAAAAGGAAAATAGTCACCGAAAGAAATGCCTCTATCGTCCCCTAAAGTAGTTTGGTCGCGGTCTCGGGAAGGAAATAGTCAAACTCGGGAGATAAGAAAGTCAATGCTAAGGATCCATGCCACTCAATATATGTATATGTGTTTGGGCTAATTTGAACATGAACCTCACATGGGAGCAAATACCACTCTCTCCGGTTTCAAGTCACTAGAGAGATCGACACCATCTTACCACAAGCCAAGGGTTCAAGACGCATGCTACCCAAAGTCCAACCAACTTTCTTAACACCAAATCCTAGATTCGACCCAAGACATTGAAAACCGTGCAAACATCTACCAATTAGGAATAAAAGCATTCTAGTCTACAGGTTCCAATTTTATTTACCCTAATCAAGAATAATGCCTAAAAAGCTAGAAAAGCTTGCCTTGACAAAGATCGAAAAGGAAAAAGAAAGAAAGAAATGAAAAAGAAAATAAAAGAAACTAAACAAGAAATATGCACAAAATCCAAAATATTCACAAAATCAAGCAATCTATCACACGGAGATCAAAGTAGCAACAATAGAATCTCCCCCCAAGCTCGAATTAGGCCATGTCCTCAAGGCCTAAAACGAAACTAGGAGGGGCACAACTACCCATCCAACCAATGCCCCGCAATAAAGATGCCCAACCCAAAGAATGCATGTGAGTTAGAAGGATATTACCGGTGATGACGTGGGAGCAAGTCCCGCAAAGAACCGTAATAACGAACGAACTCACCAAGGAGAATAGCCGGACATGGCAAAGATGGATGCAAAGATTTCCCCATCAAGAAATCTTGAGCCACAAAAAACTTCAAAAATCAAGAAAAATTAGTATACATGGGCCAAATGGCCAACACCCACGAGTTGCCTCCCGAGAAGCGCTCGTTTTACGTCATTAGCTTGACGCTTCTTACCTCTAGTAAATACCCCGACAACGATCGCAATAGTTTGTCATATGCAATGGCAAACATATCCAATAGTAACAAGTAGGCAAGAGTCAAATGAGATGCAAGCACAAAGTAGAATGCAACTCTATGCCTACAAGGGGTAGGGAACCAAAAATAAGAAAAATCAAAATGAAAAACAAAAGAAATACTCCTTTCGTTTTTCTCCTTTGGTAAAGGAGAATCATTAGGATCAATAGAGGAAAAGGAATCCTCAAGCGGTGGGAGTCTTGACAAAAAGGGAAAAGAAATGGGAATTGAAGGATAAATGTTGAGTTTTCTCTTTCGGAATGGGGAATGAGGGAAGGGAGTGGGAACAAGAGATTCACAAACAACTTCACTCACATCACATAAAGCACAAGAAATATCAACATAAGATCCTTCATTCACTTTAAAATCTTTTTGGTTGGCACATTCACTCTTTTCCTCAATTTGAATCGATTTAAGCACTTCAAGGCAAAATGGAGGAAATAGATTTTCATCACCATCATCGAGGCATTCACTCAAAGAGGAATGAGTAGGAACAAACTCTCCAATACTCAACTCCTCAATGTCATGCATCATAGGTGGCAATGTAGCCTAAAACTCATCTCTTCTCCAAGATACTTCCTTAATAGATTCTTGCAATAGGTTAGAAAGTCCCAAAAAAACCTTTTACAATTCGTTGGGACATGTCCTCAAATAAATTCAAACTAGAATCTATTCTTTGCTCTTCTTGAATTTCAAGATACTTCATGAAAAGTAGCATCTCACGCAATGGTTGGGTAGATTCAACTTTCAAAGAGCTTAAGAATTTATGATGGAGATAGAGAAGACCATCAAGCGAAATCGATTCGTCATCTTGAGAAACAAAAGAATTTGCCATTTTTTCGGTTTTCAAAGAAAAATAAAAATGAAAAATGAACTAGACTAGCGAACTAGAATGAAGAATCAAACAATGATGTCATTCCCCAGCAACGGATCCATTTTGATAAGTGTGTTTTTCCGTCGTTGAATAGAAAATCACCTCACCAAACAAAATTTATAAAACACCTAAACTACCGGCTATATTGACTATAGCGGCAAATATAGGGATCGTCCCATAGGAATGGATATGTTTGACTTATCAATCTATGCGTTCACAAGCTAGTTCAAATAAGAATTTGATTTTGAATCCTAATCTAATGAAAGCAAGTAATTCAAACTAATAAAGAAATTCTAGAGGATTCGGGAATCGGCAATGGAATCGAATCAAAGAAATAACAAGGTCAAGACATTCATGAATATGCAAAGACTAGATGCATAAGGGAATGAAAACTAATGACGTACTCGCCACCTCTCGGATAGAGCACGCTAAGCAACCTAGCCTATAGAAAAGCTTTCGCATAGTCCTAAGCTAGATTAACTAGCATATAATAGGTGATATCATTCACTTGCAAGAACTAGGCTCACAATGTCTTGCCAAACCTAAATCATACATTCCAGTCTAACTCAATCAACTAGCATTTGCAACTACTACTCAATTGATCATGGAAAATCCTAGCACTAAATCACATTTAATCACAACATCAATCATGAATTTTCCCTAAAATTCCCCAAATTCAATGCCAAAGGTTCATCCCTAACCTATAGACTAAACTACTCAATTAGCATCATTAACATCAACATTAAACTAACGTTAATCCTAATCATGAAACTAATTGAATTAATGAAGGTAATTGAAGCAAAGAAAATCAGAAAATTCAAACTACAAAAATTGGGGAAAAATCAAGCAGATTCAAAATATGAAACTAATTCTAGAATTCAACCATAAAATCTAAGCAAGAACGAAATTAACAAAGCAATTAAAGAATTGAAGAACAAAATCAAAAGAGGAATTAGAATTATACCTTGAAATGAAGAAATTGCATCAAACTTTGAAGAACAAAATGAAGAACAAAACTCAAAGCAAAGAGAAAAAGAAATCTGAAAATGATGATTGAATTCACTAAGAATTAAAGAATTTGAAGCAATTAATCCTAATCCTAATCTCTAATCTAAGCCATAAACTATTTCTCTCTCTAGAATTCTAATTCTAAATTCTGAAAATGAAAACTAAAACTAATTCTACGTCAAAACTAACTCGCGATTTCTCGTATTTAAACAGCTCCGCACAGCCGTGTGTTCGCACGAAAGAAGCTGTGCGATCGCACGAATCATAGCTGAGTTCCTGCATCGATTTTGACAATTCGTGAGGTCGCACTGACGGCTGTTGCTCTCGCACTGAACTGCTGCTGCACTCGCACTGATAGCTGGTGCGCCCGCACAGACTGCAGGCTATTCTGTTGCGCGCTACTGCTGCGTTATTTTGCTCGTGTTGCTGCGATGATCTGCTGTGAGCTGTTGCACTACTCTTCTGTGGTTGTGTACATTGTTGTGCCATAGTTGTTGCAAGGTAAGGGCTGCTGTCAAGGCTCTCAAGGAGAGCGCAAGGCTGCTGCAGTGGGCTTGGAACTGGGTGCAACAAGGCTGAATGTACAGCTACTGAACTTGCTGCATTGCTGTGGCTTTGTGTGTGCACGAGTGTTACTGTGAGTGCACAAGTGTAGCTGCATTGCTTGGCTGTGTGCCTTGCTTTGTTGTGGCTGCTTTGCTTCTGGTATTGCTGCAATGTTGTGTTGCACAAAGAACATCGTTGCTGCACTCAACAAACAACGAATAGTTAATGATATCGAAATCGCATAGCACACTTATTAAATCACATAGCATGTTTATTAATTCGTATCGTACTTTTGTAAATCGTAAAATAATTTTAAACATCGTCAAGCATAATGACACAATATAAAACACGTTAATACTCGAAACGACCCTTTCGCAACGAGAAAGCACACAAAAGGCACGTTTTAGAGCAAAAACGACTAAAATCTACGCAAGACGAGAAAATGTAACGATTAATACAAAAATGCGATAAACGAACTAAAAACGATAAAACTAAGCAAAAATAATAATAAAATGCTAATGAAATGAACTAAAATCCTAAGCTAAGAGCGACATAAATGTCGCTCATCAATTTCCCTCAGACATCTTTCCAAGTAGGAAGTGGCTTAGGTATTTGAAGGAACATGGGCGTGATTTTGAGCGTTTCTTGCTCTTTCCTAAGGTTTTTAGTTTTTAGTGCCCAGGCTCTCATAGCACTGTAGACCGTCTTTCTTCGGGAGAGGTTGCTGTCTACACGGCCGCCTTCCGAGTAGGCCTTAGGTTCCCTTTACACCCTTTTGTGCTGGACGTCTTGAATGGATTTGACAGAGGGCTGGCCCAGCTGACTCCAAATTCTTGGTCGAATATTTTTGGTTATATTGCCAAATGTGCGTTTAGCAACGTCGTCCCTTCTTTTTCATCTTTTGTTAGACTCGTTTACATCGCCCCATCTTCTCGTTCTCCTCAGGGGTGGTTTACCCTTTATAGTCGACGGGGTTATAAGACGGTAGTAGATAAGTCGTCCAGTTGGGTGTGGTGGAGGACCAAGTGATCCATCATATGAATGGAGGACCTTAATCTCTCGAGGCGTCTTAATCGCTGGAATTACAGACCACGTTTTCTGTCTGGGACTGACGCCCCCCCTCGCCTTCTTTCAAGGGAAGGGAGGCTTGTAAAGGCTTTATTCCAGGTAGAAATGTATAGGTTGCCTGCCAAGAGCCATGCTTGGGTTCCCAACAGTTGGCTTCCCCATGTGGGGTAGTTTACCAATAGGGTCTTCCTCGCGGCCGTTGGTCTTTCTCCATATTTGCATAGAGGTAGTGTTCCCTTTTTGTGTGAATAGTGTAGATAATGTCTTTCTGTTCTTCGCTGATATCCTTGGTTTGTGCCTATGGCTCGTCTTTCCCCAGAAGACAAAGGGTTGGGGAAGATACTTGATTGGTTGTCCCCGGTGTATACGGACAACGTTCTCAAAGCCGTAGAGGCTAAGAGGAAGGAATCCTCTAAGAAATCTGATGAGACGGCCTCTGGTGACCTCCCTAAGGTACTTTCTATTTGTTTGAGCACGCTCTGAAGTCTTTTGGGTTTATACTGACTTTAGTTTCTTCATCTCTAGGGGCCCACTGCGTCGGTTAAAGGGTAGCGTCATGTTCCCTCGCCGGCTGGCCCTAAAGAAAAGCGTCCCTTCTTTAAAAGGAAGAGCAGCGTGTAGGGGAATACAGTTAAACATAATAACATGTGCGGAAACAATCCCCAAAGCCAGGAAACTTGTATGAAGCACAAATTAATCAAACTTACATTCGAAGCGTATTTTCCCTAGTAATCTGTCAACGAACACGAACTTAGAACTCTACTTGTCGTTCCTCTACTTGGTTCACCGACACGATCAGATCCTTCTTGATAACCGTAGCTTAGACTATCAATCAAGAGTTTTTGCTTTTGGGAAGAACAGTTTTCACAGAGAGAGAAAGCTGAAGAACGTAATTTCTGAATTAGGTTTAGGGCTTGGAAAACTGATTGTGAGTCTTAGGGTGTGTGCAAAAATATAATAACTTAATATTATATTGTGTAACCGGCCAAGACAAGGCCTTGACCGGCCAAACTTGCACACACGACCGCACGGACCCGCGCACAGCCAACACGCTGCAGGCCGAAGCCCACAGCGTGCATAGCCGAGCAGCTGGGCCATGCGCCTAGCATGCTCGCTGCTGCGTTGCTTGTGTTGCTGCGCGCTTGTGCCACGCCACGGGCTGGCCTGCTCGCTTTGCTCGCAAGCTCGCTGGCTCGTTGGGCCTTGCGCGCTTGGCTCGACGGGCCGGCAGCTCTGATGCTCCTCGTATTCGCGACTAATACCTTACGGCTATTATTTATCGTATCGTATACGACGAATCACCGTCGTACGATACGATTTATTCATTTCGCCCAGCTTACGATTATTCACGATACGATATACGATTCCGATGCAAGGTCGTATCGTATAATACGTTTTCCAAAACTAATTCCCGAAAAGCATTTAAATGAATTTCGATCCATTTAATCCGGTGATCTGTTACGTTCCATTGGTGTGACTGTAGACACCTACTTTTGTCCCCATTCCCGCAAGGGAAAGGTTCGATGATGAAAACGTAAATATCCACTTGACAACGCATCTCCTATGAAATAAACGAATCTCAATTCCCCTTTTCATTTCACCCGAAACCTGCTATTTTTGGAAACCTGCTAAAAATAGTAACTGCCGTAAAAGGTAGCTTCTAAAAGTGGCAAATCATAAAAGATAGAAACCTGTCAGAATTAGGTGTTGCATTCCAACATAAATCCTAAATGAGATAGAAAACTGCGAGAATCCTATTCCTAATATGATTAAGAAATAAGAGTTACGTATTAATTAAAATCCTAACGAGCCTAGAGTTCGTAACGGGCCCAGACGCATTCCGTCATAAAATTGATACGCGCTAAAAGACTCGAATTAATCTCAAACTCTACGGATTTCAGGAATCCGAATCTGACTAAAGAAAACGGCCCAGACCCTATTTTCAACGCCTGGCTCTGGGCGCCGAAATCTTCGGCGCCCAGGCCTGGGCGCTGAAAATACCTGGGTACGTGTTTTTTCCTAATTATTTGTGGATTAGAACTCTGCAATTTTATTTTTCCACTAACTCTTCCCTATAAATAGGCCCCTAAATTCGACGTGAAAAGGACACAACAACACACAATTATATTCTGAGTATTGACTCCAACCCTTAGCCTAAGCCTCTCGCTGCGAAATTGTTCACGCGTTCTGTCGCAATCGATCCATAAATCGAACAGAACGTATCCTTTCCCATAATTGAGATTCGTTAAATAAAAAGGAGAAATAGCAAAGTCGAAGTGGTTAGTCCCTTAATGCTATTTAAATCAGATAATCGCGATCGAAGTAGTATTATATGTTGCATATTGCTAAAATCAACTCAGATTAGTTTAATAGTTAACGCATGTCCCTTCAATTATTTATGCTGAGCTAGTAAGGATATCTTGCCTCTGGAGTTATCGACGAGCGAAATACTCCTCTCGGTAGTTACAGTCCCCCGAACCCTCAATCTCTACCTTGCGGGTGTATATTGAGAGATCCCCACACCAGGGATCACAAGGGAACCTACGGCCGTCGTGGTCAAACATAATTGCACTCCCTTTATGTCACGATAACCGGGTTTTGTCAGTTTTTTTCATTGTCGTTAAAAACTGAATGGCGACTCCTATATTACTAGTCAATTGGGTGTATACTCACAGGAAATCCAATTACACTTGATTGAATAAAAAGAATCGTCACACCCACGAGGGACGAGGTCACGCATTAGCCTCGCGCTTTTTCGACCCCCTCACAGTGACCTTGTAGGTTCAGTCAAGAGTAAGTTGTGAGCTTAATATTCATTAGAACTCACTGATCCGAAGCATTGCTCCAGCTAGCTGTTCCGATCACTTGATCTCACTGAATTAATTGTTCGCAATTAATCTGAACCTTGGTATTAGACTAAATGCACCTTGGGTGAAGGACATATTTCCTTCAGTCTCCCACTTGTCATTCAGACAAGTGTGCATTCACATTCCTTTGTCACTTAGTGTTACTTACTGAATATAAGGTAAGGTCCAAGTCATCCTTATTAGGTCCAGAAGTGTTTCTCGGATTAAAGAGCTCAACTTTTCCAGAAATATAAGCCTTAACCATTCTGAGCACGGCCATGCATTTTACAGCATCTAACTCTCCGAGAGGCCTTCTTACACAACAACACCATATCCTATCAAGGATAGGAGGACAATCCATTCTTGCAATCTATGAACACTCACTTTGATTCATAGTAAGCCCAATAACTTCTTTTATAGCCTCCGTTTACGGCGCGACGTTTAGCTAGAATCAAAGCGAACTAATTCTCAAACGAGCAAACATAATCACTCATGTTCTGAGGAACGGTTCTAATCACCATTAATGAGAACTACTTATGACATGACTTTAATATCTTAAAGTGTTCTCATGGTCAATCCGATAAAAGATCCAATAAGTATCTATGCAAAAGATTCTGACATCCAGTCACTCTAGTTCAAGAAACAGAACCAAAAAATCTACTTGCAATCTAATCTTCATTTTTCATTGGTCGTCCACCTTTCAATGACCTTGATTAGGGATCCTTTGTGACTTCAATATTCAAGTTCACTTATGGGTGTTTCTTTGTCGAAGAATCCATCTTGACATCCCATTTGAATGATTTGAATCACATGGACTTATCATTTAATACTAAACCAAAATTAAATGAATATGAAATAATAAATTTCATAAATATGAAATGGTTAAACCAAATGTTTTAAACATAAATCTAACAAATATTCTAAAACAAAACTTGGAAAATCAAAGCCAATCTCCAACATGCTTGATTCCAATGTACAATCTCAATTAGTAGACCATCCCATTGGTTTTACTAGGCCTTTTCCACTCAAATTCATATAAGGCAAGTCAAATTTGGGCGCCGACCCACAAAACCGAGCATGCCGGGCCCCGTCCCGTAAAACCGGAATTCAAAAACCTGAGAAAGGCTTGTTTTTAGACGCAAATTCAAGTCTTAACCTCCAAGCAAACACTACACGCCAAACATCGTACTATTCGTACGAAGGTACACCCATACAAGACAAATCAAGGACGGCATCTTTCCGTCCTTTTTGGCGGCATTCAGGCCACGTCAGCAGCGCCCAGCGCTGGCCTGGCGCCAGGCGCTGGCGTTTTGCACCTTTTTCCTCCTATAAATAGCCCTCATTTCCATCGAAAAAAGGGGGAGCACAACACATACAACGTCGTAATTTCGACATTACTCCTCACAATACAAACTTCAAAACTCTTCAAAAACACCTACAAAAATTCCTAAATTCAAGAGCAATTGGGAGCTCGTGCCTAAGCCTAACTAGGTAAATCCGAATCCCATTTAAATCAATCATGCTATTTTGATTTCAAATGATTAGCAAGTTGGTGTTTTTTGCCATAAAAAACACCACTTGTAACAATCATACATGCTTTTTCAAAAATACAAACTTTTTCAAATACAAAATACAAACTTTCAAGATTCAAGGATGTTCAAAGTTGTTTACATTCATCTCTTTGAACTAGAATCACCTTCAACTGTGGAGTAATCAGAGATGACACCTTTTAGCATTTAAAGGTTTAGTCTTTTGAGATTCAAGACTCCATTTTTCAATATACAAGTTCAAGTTTTCAAATTTCAAAGATCCCACCATGTTTAGGGTTGTTCATAACTACCTCTCTAAACTAGGATCATTTCAACTTCAAATTTCAATAATTTCAAGTTTAAGTTTCAATCTTTTCAAGTTCAAACCTTTCAATTTCAAGTTCAATATGCAAAATCTAGGACATTTGGGTTGAGCAACCTCTCCCAAGTTGAGATTTTTGGCTATGAATTCGTGTCGGGCGCACTTATTTTTAAGGAGTCGTTTGGCGTTCGAATCTTATGTGCCCAAGTACAAATTTCAATTATGCACCTTTCAATATCGCAATTTCAATATCGCACCTTTCAATACCGCACTTTTAATATCGCAATTTCAATACCGCAATTTCAATACCGCAATTTCAATTTCGCACTTTCAATTCCGCATCTTTACTTTCCTAGTCCATTTCTAGGCAATATGGACCTACTCCCTAGTCCTTTTCTAGGGGGTCTTGTATTTACTAATTCCGCACTTTATTTAGTATTGTGATGTTTCTTTATGTGCTTTATCGCTTTCATCACCAACATGCTAAATACAACAAAATACAAAGGTTACATCACGCTTAACGAAGATATTTTTGGACAAACCGGCCTTAGCTTCCTAAAATCAATATTTAAAGCAAAGTGACCACCGTACAATTAGAAATTCTATTTTGCTCTAAATTTCAAACCCACATAGTCTAATCTTAGGGTGTATTTTCGAAACAATGTTGTGCCAACGTACTTGAATATTTCTAAAGCTCGCCGAATAAGCATTTTCGTTCCCGAGCCCGGATCTCACCCATCCGTTTCAAGGATTCAAGGCCTTATCCAAAAATAGAGTCATTTTGAGGTCTTCCTAAACGGGACCTAAAATAAGTTTGGTGGCGACTCCTTCGAGGTGTAAAAACAATTCAACGGTTCCCTAAACGAACCGCCGCGTGCCAACCCCCCCTTGTAGGAAACGGGAAACAAAAAAACCCCCTACAATTCTTGGCGACTCCACTGGGGATTTTTCTAATTTCAATTTCGAAAATGAGAGCAGATTTCGAGCAACCAGCCACTGATCTGCCGAAGTACTGGATCCTAGCGTTGGCGCCAGGCGCAGCCCCTGCGCCCAACGCCACTGCCTGCATCCAGGACAGTGGCTCACAGTGGCTTGTTGCCCACTTTTGCTCAACTTTTCGTGTTAGGAGTTAGTCTGTTTTTGCATCTGGAAGGACGCTCCCAAGCCTCGTGAACGAGTCCCGAAAAACGGGCTTTACAAATACAAATTCAAGTATGATTTCAATTTCAATTTCTAGGCATTTCATGCATTTTCGAAAACCATATTGTGCAAAAAGAATTTCTACCTTTGCCCAAACGGATGTGTTCTACATTCGGGCTAGCCCCGGGGGCAACGAAATGGTGACTCTCCATACGGTTCCCGACCAAAGTGTGTGACCATTTCCGCGCCTACCGAAACTTGGCATTTGCTCGACATTCCAGATGTCAAGTATGGAGGCCGTCTGCCAACACACACTTCCCTTAGGCAGAACGTGAAAGCTTGTCGCCGGATCCGTCTCTTAGCCAAGTACCTTTTTGACACCCAAAGCCGACCACTTGCATCATACAAAAACTTAGACCGACCTAAGGTTGAGAACTTTGCATGTCGCATTCATATTCATGATTAGTGTGACAGCGTGCTACTTGTGCATTGTGTGGGCGTCTTTGCACGTGTGAATGGCTAACCTCGACTTCTAGCTTGCCAAAACCAATTAGCCCCCAACTAGGAAACCAAACCCCTAGGAGCATCATTCAAACCTCATGCATCTAAATCTCCGATTTTAGGGTCTTTAGGAGTGTCACTCCATTTGATTCAAAACCCTTAAACACACCTCATGCACAAATGCCAAATTCAAGTTCAATCTAACGGCGTCATAATGCCGGATTTTCAAGTCCAAGCTACAAATTCAAAACCAATCCAACGGCGCCATAATGTCGGATTTTCAAGTCCAAGCTACAAATTCAAAATTCAATCCAACGGCGTCATAATGCCGGATTTTCCATTTCGAATTCCAACTTTCAAGTTCAAAATTCAATCCAACGGCGTCATAATTTTCGAGTCAAAATTCCAAGTTCCAAGTTCAAAATGCAATCCAACGGCGTCATAATGCCGGATTTTCTATTTTCAAAACCTCAAATTTCCAAGCAAGTCCAAATACAACGGCGTCATAATGCTGGATTTTCTAGTTCAAATTCCGAGTTTCAAAGTTCAATCCAAATTTTCTAGTCCAAAACCTCAATTTTCAAGTCCAAATCCAACGGCGTCACAACGCCGGATTTCCTAGTCTTCAAGCTTCAAGTTCAAATTCAAACTTTCTAGTCCAAAACTTAAATTTTCAAATACAACCCTACGGCGCCATAATGCCGGATTTTCTAGTCCAAATTTCGAGTTTCAAGTTCCAAGTCAAGACTCAATCCAACGGCGCCTTAATGCTGGATTTTCTAGTCTAAATTTGAAGCTTCAAACTTTAAATTCGAAAACCACAAATCCAACGGCGTCATGCCGGATTTCCTATTTCAAACATTCAAGTCTTCATGCATCGAAGTCAAGTTGCCAATTCCAAGTCTCAAAACCTCAAAGTTCAAATGCCAAAGTTCATGACCGGCGTAATGCCAACTCTTCAACTCCAACTTTCAAACCTCAAATTCCATGTCAATCTTTCGAATTTCAAGTCCTATGCTCAAAACTTCAAAATCCAAATACATGCCGTCGTAATGCCGACCTCAAGCTCGAAGTTCAAAAATTCCCAACCTTCAAATCTCAAGTCCTACCCTCCAAGTCCACGGCGGCATAATGCCGGAGTTTCAAGTTC
Organism: Spinacia oleracea; assembly: GCF_020520425.1. Taxonomy (NCBI): domain Eukaryota; kingdom Viridiplantae; phylum Streptophyta; class Magnoliopsida; order Caryophyllales; family Amaranthaceae; genus Spinacia; species Spinacia oleracea. Next base: position 64,891,779 of record NC_079490.1, on the reverse strand, counting down.
CCAAATTCAATGTCTCAAATCCACGGCGACGTAATGCCGGATTTTCCAAATACGAAACTTCATGCAAAATGCGTCCTTTCCCATTTCAAAATTCAAACTTCGAGTCAAACTCAAATTTCAAACGGGTTGAAAATCCCCTGAAATAATACAAGTTCAAGATTCCATCTACGGGTTGAAAATCCCCTGAAATAATACAAATTCCAATGGGTTGAAATTCCCTTCAAATACTCCAATTCCAATGGGTTGAAATTCCCCCTAAAATATGGACGGGTTGAAAATCCCCTGAAATAATACAAGTTCAAATTCGACGGGTTGAAACTCCCCATAAATAATACAAGTTCAAGATTCCATCTACGGGTTGAAAATCCCCTGAAATAATACAAATTCCAATGGGTTGAAATTCCCTCCAAATACTCCAATTCTAATGGGTTGAAATTCCCCTAAAATATTGACGGGTTGAAAATCCCCTAAAATAATACAAACCCCATTCCAAATATTTCCAACGGGTTGAAAATCCCCAGAAATAATACAAGTCCAATTGTTCAATCGGGTTGAAATTCCCTTCAAAAATTCCAAATTCCAATGGGTTGAAACTCCCCTAAAATATTGACGGATTGAAATTCCTTTTAAATAATACAAAATCAATCCCTTTCAATTGGGTTGAAATTCCCTTCAAATATTCCAAGTCCAATGGGTTGAAACTCCCCTAAAATATTGACGGGTTGAAATTCCCTTTAAACAATACAAAATCAATCTCTTTCAATTGGGTTGAAATTCCCTTCAAATATTCCAAGTCCAATGGGTCGAAATTCCCTTGAAAAATTCAATTTCCTAATACAAGTCCAATTTCCAAATCCTAGAGCGGGTTGAAATCCCCTTCAAATAAGTCCAATTTCCAATAAATCGAAATACTCTTTTTCGACATTCCAAGTTCTAGTACAAGAGCCAACTTTCACAAAAGAATGAACGCTCCTCTCAAACATTTCCAACGGGTTGCAAATCCCAAATACAAGTACAAAATCCAAAATCCCGAATCTACAGAGTGACACTTAGAGTCAAGTCTAGGTCTCATTTATTGCATGCATATCATATCATGTGTCGGGAAGTCCATGTTCTATAACTGTCTGGTGTGTCCTAACTAGGAGTCCGAAGATCCTGTGGGTTCGCCGAAGAGGGGAGAGGTTGAAAAGAACTCCAGCAGCCCTAGCCTCCCGCATAGCCGGTGTCGAGCAAGCAGCTAGATCATCTCCTACAAATCAGACTCCCAGCCCCATTCAAGGAACAGTTCAAATGTCTGCCTCTGATCAACTCGCTCAACTCCTAGCGGCTTTCTCCAGCCTCAGTGTCAATGTGGAGAGCATAAGCAACCGATTGGGTGTCGTGGAACCGGGCGCGCCCACTGATGACTTAACCAAGAAGATCGAGAGTCTTGTCAGCAAGGTTACCAATCAAGAGAACTACTTTGACACCTCAATGGAGGACAACCTCAAGGGGAAGGCTAATCTGCCAGACAAATTCTCCGCCAATGACATTCCAAAGTTCAAATCAACTGATAATCCCATGTACCATCTCAAGAACTTCAGAGCTACAATGGCCATCAAGGAGGTCGAACTCGAGCTATACCTGGTGGTATTCCCTATGTCTCTGGAACCTGTCTGCCAGAAATGGTACTATTCACTCAAGGAACATCAAACGAATACTTGGGAAGCGGTTGCTCGAGCATTCATGGAGCAATATCAGCCCAACATTCAGCTGCAAACTACTCTAAGGGAACTAGAAATTCCAAGGCAAGGGCCTTAGGAAGGCTTTACTACTTACCTCAACCGGTGGAGGGAAATGGCATCCCAAATGGTAACCCGGGCCTCCGAGAGAGAGTTAGTCAAGATTTTCATCGCCGGTCTTCTTCCAAAGTACAATGCTGACATGAAGTACCTAGGTCTGGAAAGCTTCAAGAGAACCTACGACATCGGGGTCGACATAGAAGATGACCTAATGAAAGCACCTGCAGCCCCAGCTCCGCAAACTGAAAAATGGAAGGGGAAGAGACCTGAGACAACACACAAAGTTCATGAGGTTAACGCCCTAGAGGCTCCTCAAGGTCCCAAATCGAACAACTTCAAAAGCAACGCTAACAGCGCAACTATCAAGGCAGGCCCCAAAGAGTCTTCACAAACCTCGGGATGTCTTACAGTGAGGCATTTGATCGGATGGTCGAGAAACAAGTCACAACACCAATCCGTCCAACACCCGATCCTCCAGTTGACAAAAGATCCAAGAGTTGGGATCCGATAGCTCATTGCAAATACCATCAAGGGAAGGGTCATGACATCGAGGACTGCTACAAGCTCAAACACTTGATCCAGAACATGGTCGACAATAAGACTTTACCCTTACCACCCGGGGCTAAGCAAACCCCCTCTGTACAAGCCATCTCCTATGACTGCGAAGATGAAGAAGAGGAGTTTCCATGCAATCTGATCTCCACAATATGCAAGCCAGGCTACGAGCTTATGGTTCCAAGCTTTTGCCATCTACTTCCAAGTGCTAAAAATTGGGTGATCCCTGAGCCTAGGGTAACCGCCGACATTCAAGAGAACATCTGTCCACTCGCCACCATGAAGGCTTTAGGATTCTCCGAGTACGATCTCATGCTGAGTGCCCAACAAACTGTCAAACTCCAGGGTATCATATACAAAGTCTTGGGAGTCCTTGAGCTGGTTTTCTCCTTTGACACCTATTACGACAATGCTGAGTTCCTGGTAATCGATGTGCCTACTAACTTCGACCTACTATTCGGAGAGCCTTGGTTCGAGGAAATACTAGATGGCCCTGCTGCCTCACCCTCAAAGGTTCAAGGTTCCGAGACACTCTCATCAAGCAAAAGCCGTTTGTACGCCAGGAAAAGGATGAGTGCATTCAAGAATACTACCACCGATGGGCAATCTCCGCTCATACAATTCAGCCTGAGCTACCAGAGGGAAAAATGGTGAGAATGTTCCTCATAGGGCTCAACACTTCATGCAAGGGAAGCTTCGCCGCATTTCCTTACAACACATGGAACCAAGTCTGGGATCAAGTCATGAAAATCTGTGCATGCAGTCCCATCTTCGAGGATTATGACGATTACAATGCAGATGCCTGGGAGTACCCTGAGAACTATCTTTTCGATTAGTGTCTTTGTCCAGGTCCAGATTCTGCCTTTCAATTTTCGAGTCTAGCAATGAGTCTAAGTGTCTAGAACTAGAGTCTTGCATCAATCAAGTGCCTCTAAAGGCCGAGCTACAAGTCAAAACAGTCGATGTATTGATTGCTGATTTCAATAATACTTCAATTTCTACTTACTCTTCGAGTCCTAATTGAAAATCAAATCCTAATCCACACAACTTTGCTTCACAAGAAACTGACTTTGAATTTCTAAAAGCTATCGAAAATCATGAAAACAGGACGCCCATAATTGAGGAAACAGAAAAAATCAACCTTTCTAACAACAGTGATTCAAAACTAGTTCAGATTGGTTTAACTCTTTCTCCATCAGAGCGGGACGATCTTATCAAGCTACTTTCAGAGTATGTAGACGTCTTCTCATGGTCATATCATGATATGCCAGGGGTTGATCCAAGCATCGGTCAGCATACATTTCCCCTTATTCCAGGGTCAAAGCCCCTCAAGAAGAAGCTCCGTCGCATGAAACCGGATGTTTCCCTCAAAATTCAAGAAGAGGTCTCCAAGCAGTTAGAGGCCGGGTTTATTCGAGAAGCAAAGTATCCAGAATGGATCGCAAATGTCGTCCCAGTTCCAAAGAAAGACGGCAAAGTACGAATGTGTGTGGACTACAGGGATCTTAACAGGGCCAGCCCTAAAGACGGTTTTCCATTGCCCCACATCGACATCCTGGTCGACAACACCGCAAATCATGCCTTACTCTCTTTTGTGGACGGGTACGCAGGCTACAATCAGATTCCCATGGCAGAGGAAGACATGGAGAAAACAACCTTCATCACTCAGTGGGATACATATTGCTATACAGTTATGCCGTTCGGACTAAAGAACGCAGGAGCAACTTATCAAAGAACAACAACAGTTATCATGAGCGATATGATTCACAGGGAATTTGAGGTATATGTCGACGACATGATTGTCAAATCCAAAGAACGGCACGAGCATACCTCAGTACTTCGAAAGTTTTTCAACAGGCTCAGACAATACAATATGAGGCTCAATCCTCAAAAGCGCGCATTCGGGATAACGTCAGGCAAGTTGCTCGGATATGTCATCAGCTCTCGAGGCATAGAGGCTGACCCTTCAAAAATCAAGGCAATTCTCGAGATGCAACCACCAACGAATGAAAAGGAAATTCGGGGTTTTCTCGGCAGACTACAATATATCAGCAGGTTCATTTCAAGACTCACAATGATCTGTGAACCAGTATTTCAAAAACTCCGGAATAACGAGCCCAAAGTGTGGGATGATGATTGTCAGCATGCATTCGAAACAATCAAAAGCTACCTTTCCAACCCACCAGTACTAAAACCAGCAATGCTAGGGATTCCCCTCAGGCTCTACCTCACAACAACAGATTCAGCAGTGGGGGCTATGCTTGCTCAAGAAATTGAAGGCAAGGAGAATGCCGTATACTACATAAGGAAAAAGCTGATCGAGTACGAGACCAAATACACTCAGCTCGAGAAACGCAGCATCGCCTTGGTTTGGGCTACAAAGAAACTACGGCACTACATGCTCTCCCATACAATACATGTGATCAGGAAAGCCGATCCTCTCAAATATCTATTCGAGAAACCAGCACTCAACGGACGTTTGTCCAGATGGTTGGTCATGCTAGCAGAATTCGACCTCAAATACATTCCACATAAATCTATCAAGGGTTCAGCAGTCTCAGATTTCCTAGCCGATTGTCCTGTCGAGGCAGAAGAGGAAGATTATGACTTACCCGACGAGTAAATCTTAATGACCAGTGATGACAGTTGGTCAATGAATTTTGATGGTGCCTCCAATCTGAACGGATGTGGTGTTGGAGTAATTCTAGTAGCCCCAGACGGCACGCACATTCCTATATCAGCAAAACTGCAATTCAACGTCACAAACAATGCGGCAGAATATGAGGCATGCATCATGGGCCTGGAAGCTGCCTTAGCCCTAGGTGTCCAGAAACTTCGAGTGTACGAGGATTCTTCCCTAATCATCAATCAAATTTCCGGCAAATGGAAAGTAAGGAGCGAGAGCCTGGCTCCATACAAGTCTTACCTTAAGCAGTTGTCCGAACAAATAGAAGAGCTCCGCTATACATACCTCCCGAGAGAGGAGAATCAATTCGCCGACACACTGGCAAAACTGGCCTCAATGATCAACATTCCAAGCGGCATGGCTGAAATGCCACTTACAATTGAAACACGTCAAGAAGCAGCATATGTCCATGCTATTGACAACGTCGAGCAAGACGAAGATGAACCTTGGTTTACAGACATCCAAAGGTATCTACAAAGTTCGTAGTATCCCCCACACTTTTCAAGCAAGAATCGAAGGGCTCTACGACTACAATCAGCCAATTTCGTCATAGAAGGCGGCATTCTATACAAAAGGTCCCCTAGCGGTCCTAACCTCCGATGTGTTGACAAGCACGAAGCTCAAAGAGTCATGGACAACATACATGCAAGAGTCTGTGGCACCCACATGAATGGGAAGATGCTAGCCCTCAAGATCATTAGGGCACGATACTATTGGACTACCCTCGAACGGGATTGCTACTTCTTTGTCAAGAAGTGTCCCATATGCCAAAAGTGTGCGAATCTGAAGCACATTCCTCAATCACTACTATGATATAAATTATCACCGTGGCCATTCTCAGCCTGGGGTATCCACGTCATCGGAAAAGTCAATCCAACAGGCACCGGGGGTCATGAGTTCATACTGGTCGCCATCGACTATTTCACCAAATGGGTCGAGGCCAGGTCATTCAAAGTATTGGGTTCTAAGCAAGTGGCCCAGTTCATGCAAGAGAATATTATATGCAGATATGGCGTTCCTCACGAGTTCATCAGCGACCAGGGAACCCACTTTCAAGGAGAGTGTGAAGATCTATTCACCGAATACAAGATTCAACATCATCGCTCTTCACCTTATCGCCCACAAACCAATGGGGCCGTCGAAGCAGCCAACAAGAATGTCAAGACCATCATCATGAAAATGACTACCAATTACAAGGACTAGCCCCAAAAGCAGCATTTCGCATTGTGGGGATATCGAACATCAATTCGCACTTCAACTGGTGCAACTCCGTTCTCATTGGTCTATGGAATGGAAGCAGTACAACCTGTCGAACTGGAGATACCTTCTCTAAGGATAGTCCTAGAAAGAAAAATCCCAGAAGCTGCATGGGTACAAGCAAGGTATGACGAGCTAGTCATGCTGGATAAGCGACGGCCTCAAGCCGCTCACCATGTACAAGCCCTAGCGAACCAAGCCACGAGTTCAAGGCACTTTCAAAAGACACAACCATATTTTCTTTTCTTTTCGAGAGGAAGTAGTATGAAATAAGAGCAGGGAAGGATTGATGCAAGAAATGATCCAACGAGCTCCCTATTTATACAAGAGTCGGCTTGCACGACAGCTCACAAGCGCCAGGCGCCAAGCCTGCGCCAGGCGCAGGGGCCTGCATCTAAGGACGAGGCCACCGTCCTCTCTTATGACTCCGAGTACACACTCTTTAGTGTTTCGGACAGCAGAGTACAACCTCCATTATTCAAGATTCCAAAGCCGCAAGCCGCGCAATTTCAAGCAGTCCGGATCAACTTTTCGGGCAGATTTCGGGTCGATTTTTCAAAATTCAAGCATTCTAGTCCTAGATCGGCGTCCAAAGTCGAGTCTGCATGTGCATAAGCAAGAGTTGAATATACTTTGACTTGCGCTTTTCCTAACCAAAAAACCTCAGTCAAAGTGGGGGCTTATAGTGGGTACATACACCCGAAAAAATGGGCAAATTTTTTCAAATTTTTTCGCAAAATTGTCATGCATGCATATAGCTACAAAATTTCAAGGCACACACTACGCGTACAATTTCAAGCATTCAAACATACAAAGACAATCTTCAAAAACTTCAAACCAATTCAAAGTTCAAAACCATACAAACCATACAAAAATTCAAGTTTCAAGCCATACAAACACAATATAGTCTAGCCTATACAAAATCAACCCAGGCAAGCTGGAACTCGCTACCATGCAGGGTCAGTCTGAGTCACCATCAGCGGTGATGTCAACCACAAGTGCCTTGCCGCTGTTCCGGCTCCTGAGGCGCTCCAACTCCTGATCCAGCTCCGTCCCAGGGGTACTAGGATCCTGCTCCGAGATACGAAGTGTGCCAGTGGAGGGATGAACTCCCTGCTGAGGAGAGGAATACTGATAGGGCGGCGGCATCGGAATATACGGGTACGACCCAAACATCTGAGCCTGGCGCATCCTCTCCATCTCCGCATAGCAAGCCCATGGACCTGCACCCCAAGGCTGAGGACCACTTCCTCCGAAGTAGTAGCCGGAAGGAGGAATAAAGGGCCGTGAACCGCTAGCACTTCCAAATGAATGCCTGGTGGGGTCAACATGTACAAAAGGGGAAGCTCCCCGCTCAGCATCAGAATGCCTCTGATGAGCACCAGCACTGGACCCCTGTCCCAGCTCAAAGCTTGGTCCTTCCTATCTCAAGGACGTCTCCGCCAGAGCCTCCTTGTCAACAGAGTCCCTATGGTCTCGACGGCGCTCCTATACAAGATACAATTTCAAGAATCAATTTCCCAAGTTGGAATTTCCAGTATACAAGTTTCAAAATCAAGTGAGGTACCTCTCTGTTCCGGCCAGAAAGCTTCCAGGTCAGCTTGGCGCAATGCCTTTTCCAAGAATCAAGCAAGAGCATCCAGTGACGCACTCTCGCCCGAGGCGCCTGCATACAAAATTCAAGATCAATTTCCAAATACAAGTTAGAAACAGTTACAAAAATGCAATAGTACTTACAGGGGCGTAATGCTCAGGTACAACATCATATGATTTCCGGTGCGGAGGAGAAGCCCAAGGAATGGTCTCCACCACCTCTTCCCCGTCCGAGTTCTCATAGCGGAGGATCCTATTAGTATGAGGAATGTCCTCAGGATCAACCTCCTCCTCCTACATACAATCATACAATCATACAATCAATACAAGAATACAAGGTTCAAAACTCACCGGCAGTACAAAGCGTACTGGTGGAGCCAGCCTCCTCAGGAAGTCATCATAGCTACCCTTCCTGTGTACAAACTCCCTCCAAGAGCGGCAAACAGCCTCGCCCCTAGCCTCCACATAGAGCCGGGCCAACTCTTCATCCAACGCCAGCATGGACTCCGGCGGATCCTTGGGGACAAGCCTATCCCCTGAATGGTGTTGAAGGGACACTCGCTCCCCCGGATACCACATATGGCGGTACAGCCCTGGAAGCAAAGCCCGCCGCCTAGACAGGAAATGGGCACGAGCAGCTGAGACAGGTACAACCGCATTGGCAAAAGGACGCCATACCACCTACAAAGCAAATAACTCAGGCAACAGTACAAATACAAATACAAGAAAGCAAAATAGTACAAGAATATTACCCTATCAGCAGGAAAAACTCTCCAAGCTCTGCGAGAAGCCGCCAGGGACGCTGTGAGGGGGTCGAAAAAGCACGAGGCTAATGCGTGACCTCGTCCCTCGTGGGCGTGACCTTGTCAAATCAAGTGTAATTGGATTTCCTGTGAGTTTACACCCAATCGACTAGTAATATAGAAGTCGCCATTCAATTTTTAACGACAATGAGAAACACTGACAAAACCCGGTTATCTTGACATAAAGGGAGTGCAATTATGTTCGACCACGACGGCCATAGGTTCCCTTGTGATCCCTGGTGTGGGGATCGCTCAACGTACACCCGCAGGGCAGAGATTGAGAGTTCGGGGGACTGTAGCTACCGAGAGGAGTGCTCATCGATAATACTCCAGAGGCAGGTTATCCTTACTAGCTCAGCATAAAAAATTGAAGGGACATGCGTTAAACTATTAAACTACTCTGTATTGATTTTAGAAATATGCAACACATAATACTAAATCTACCGTGATTATCTTATTTAGATTGATTTAAGGTACCTAGCATGATAATTCAATTGTCCGAGGTATTATCTTATTAGACGTGATAGATCAATCAAATTAATAATTTAACAATTTTATAAAAGGGTGATGAAAGCGATTAAATCATATGAGGGACACATTACAACGCACCCTTGAGAGGTGCGTTGTGGTTCTCAGAAAACTAACCACTTGGCTTTGCTATTTCTCCTTTTATTTAACGAATCTCGGGTTTCTAAGCAATGTTCCAGTATTTAGGCTTAGTTCATCAAGCTACAAGGGGCAGGATGCGTTCTGTTCGACTTTTCGGTCGATTGCGACAGAACGCTGGATAAATTTCGCAGCGTGAGGCTTAGGCCTAAGGCTAGAGTCAATACTCAGGTTATGGAATTGTGTGTTCTTTTTCACGTCGGTTTTGACGCTGTATTTATAGGGAAAGGGTGTGTGGAAAGATAGATTTTAAGATACGAATCCAAAAAGAATCAGGAGATAAAATGGCCCCAGGCATTTTCAGCGTCCAGGCGTTGAAAATGGGATCTGGGCCGAGTTCTTTGTCCAAATCTGACAAAGAACACGGAGCTCTTGAGATTTATCCGAGTCTTTTAGTGAGTATTAACTTATGACGGAATGCGTATGGGCCCGTTACGAACTCTAGGTTCGTTAGGTATTTAATTAATACGTAACTCTTATTTTCGAATTATACCAGGAATGCAAATTCTATCTCTTTTAGGATTTATGTTGGAGTGCAACACATAATTCTGACAGGTTTCTATCTTTTATGACTTTGCCACTTTAAACAACTACCTTTTACGGCAGTTACTATTCTTAGCAGGTTTCAATAAATAGCAGTTTTGGCTGAAATGAAATGGTGATTGAGATTCGTTATTTTTATAGGAGATGCGTTGCCAAGTGGAGATTTATTTTTAGTGGAGATGCGTTGCCAATCATCGAACCTTCCCTTTCGGGAATGGGGACAAAAGTAGGCGTTTACAGACGCACCAACGCGCACCGCTCCTATCCAAGAGGCAGCATACGGGTAAGCCACATCTCTAGTACGCTCCGGCGCCAAAGTCGAAAAGTGCTCATAGATCCAAATCTTTCAAGGAACAAACAAAACATCAGTCAAGTTCAAGATACAAGCATATAAATACAAAGTACAAAGTACAAGGAGTCTCGAATACCTCCAGCACGCTCTACAGAGCAGCCATGCCCGGGTCACTCCCCAGTGCAGTCCGGGAGGCCCGCCCCATTTCATACAAGAGGTGGCTATATGCCAAACCACCCCAGTTATAACTCGAGACAGCTCTCAAGTCCCTAAGAGCGGACAAGAAGCTAATGTGCACCCGACTGTTCCTACTCGGGGCAATCACTCTGCTAACCAAGACAAGGAGGAAGAGCCTAACCCTCTGCTCCGCGGACACACCCTCACCACAGATAGCATCCACAAGCACCGTTACAAAAGAGTGGGAGTCGTCCTCTGACAAATCAACAACAGGGCCGAGCAAGTCCCTGGCAGCGGCCGAGCGCCATGTCAGCTCAGAATCGAAAGTCACATTCCTCTCAGAAAAAGGAGGACCTGTAATCATAGCAAACTCAAGAGGGGTAACAATGATCTCTCGCCATGCCATGTGGAAAGTGTTGGTGGTATCCCACCACAGCTCTAACAAAGCCCACAAACGGTTCTTAATCCCCGTTCTCCTAGGGGAACCTCCCATGGTGCGCCAGAAATCGGCCAGGCCCATCTGCGACCAAATCCCCATAGCCTCCTCATCAGCACGGAGAGCTTTAAAGGCCCTATGAACCTCCACCAAGGACCAGTAAGTACGGAACGACTTTCCGTCGGCCTACAGGTGAACGAGTTAGCTCATGACCTATACAAGTACAAAGTACAAATTCGAAACATAGTACAAGACTCACCATGCCAGCGCGAGGCCACTGAGACAAGTGCCAATCCGGCCGAAACACCAGGTCGCAAGGGGTCCAACCAGCACCAGGGAAAGCAGGCGCATCTCGGGGAACCATACCCCACCTGGCGCATTTATTACAGCCGCTTCATCATCCGAAGCATCTTCCTCAGCAACTCGAACCACAGATGATTCAGCAAGCTTTCTCCGAGTGTGACGAGGCATCCTAAATCAAGTAGCATACAAAGAGTCAAAATTCTAAACTAAGGGCTATCCTATACTAGCCTAAACAAAGTCAAAAAAATTCAAAACAAAATCCCCAGTGGACCTCTAATTCAAGATACAAGTTCTACACTAACGCCAAGGCTATCCACGCCGAAGTAGGTATTCAAAATTCTACACCAACGCCTAGGCTATCAACGCCGAAGCAGGTTTTCAAGTTCTACATCAACGCCTAGGCTATCCATGCCGAAGCAGATACGAGTTCAATTTTTTTTTCTTTTCAAAGGTGCAAGTTCCAACAGTTCAAGTTCAAGTGGCTATCAAACAGTTTTCTACAAGATTCAAGAAGCTTAAACATACAAGCATTATTTCAAAGTACGAGAAAATCAAAACTACATGCAATCCTAGAGTTATTTCATAAGCACAAACATGAAAAACTTACATGGACAAGGCAAGAACAAGACCAAGGGGAGAAGCTAATCGACCTTTGAGAGAAAAGAAGCAAGAATTTCAAGTGAATGTGCCTCAAAATCGCACGGCAAGGGGCACTTATATAGTGCAGCCCAGCGCCAAGCACCTCCCCAGCGCCGTGCGCTGACCTGCTTCATGCGCAAGACTGCAGCGCGCGCGGTCTCCCGTGCTGATTGCACGTCCTTTGCTGCTACAGTCTTCCGCACCAAGCATCAAACGTCGCATCGAACCATCCATCGAAAATACGGGTATACATCTGTATCTCCAAGTACAAACAGATGAATATTTCAAGAGTACAAAGTCCAAAAAATACAACGACTCAGGCGCCCAACTCCCAACGGACCAAAGCTCCGGGAAAGTCAGTCGAAGTTCAAAATTTTAAGGGCCAGTAAAAAGCTCTTATCCCCAGCAAAGCACATCCCAACGGATTAACTCCGGGTGTCAGAGTTCAAAATTCAAGATAAAAAAATTCAAATTTTCGATGCCAAGCTCCGTCCTGAACTGAAGGCGGAAAAATACAAGTACAAATCGGTGTCATCACCAACCGCACCGAGGTAGACTCTATCCTTTTTCTAACGCCTGTTTTATGCAGGTACCGGCGTACAAAGAGTGCTCTCGATTGCAGAACATCTTGACCATTCTCCGTCCCTTACGAAATACTTTGACTTGCGCTTTCCTAACCAAACGCTCGGTCAAAGTGGGGGCTTCTGTAGACACCTAATTTGTGTCTCCCCTTTGGGATGATGACGATACCATTATCCTTGTTAGGAAATTGGAGTAACACCAGGCGGAAATCCCAATTGCTAAGAACACCTCCAAAATCCAAGGTCCAAAATCCAATCCCCGAGATCGTTCCCCTCCCGGAACTCGGTACAAAATACAACGTCCAAAATCCAACTTCAAGATTCGAGTACAATCTCAATTAGTAGACCATCCCATTGGTTTTACTAGGCCTTTTCCACTCAAAATCATTTAAGGCAAGTCAAATTCGGGCGCCGACCCACAAAACCGAGCATGCCGGGCCCCGTTTTTAGACCCAAAATTCAAGTCTTAACCTCCAAGAAAACACTACACGCCAAACATCATACTATTCGTACGAAGGTACACCCATATAAGACAAATCAAGGACGGCATCTTTCCGTCCTTTTTGGCGGCATTCAGGCCACGTCAGCAGCGCCCAGCGCTGGCCTGGCGCCAGGCGCTGGCGTGTGCTGGCGTTTTGAACCATTTCCCTCCTATAAATACCCCTCATTTCCATCGAAAAAAGGGGGAGCACAACACATACAACGTCGTTATTTCGACATTACTCCTCACAATACAAACTTCAAAACTCTTCAAAAACACCTACAAAAATTCCTAAATTCAAGAGCAATTGGGAGCTCGTGCCTAAGCCTAACTAGGTAAATCCGAATCCCATTTCAATCAATCATGCTATTTTGATTTCAAATGATTAGCAAGTTGGTGTTTTTTGCCATATAAAACACCACTTGCAACAATCATACATGCTTTTTCAAAAATACAAACTTTTTCAAATACAAAATACAAACTTTCAAGATTCAAGGATGTTCAAAGTTATTTACATTCATCTCTTTGAACTAGAATCACCTTCAAGTGTGGAGTAATCAAAGATGACACCTTTTAGCATTAAAAAGTTTAGTCTTTTGAGATTCAAGACTCCATTTTTCAATATACAAGTTTAAGTTTTCAAATTTCAATGATCCCACCATGTTTAGGGTTGTTCATAACTACCTCTCTAAACTAGGATCATTTCAAGTTCAAGTTTCAATCTTTTCAAGTTCAAACCTTTCAATATTAAAGCTTTCAATTTCAAGTTCAATATGCAAAATCTAGGACATTTGGGTTGAGCAACCTCTCCCAAGTTGAGATTTTTGGCTTTGAATTCGTGTCGGGCGCACTTATTTTTAAGGAGCCGCTTGGCGTTCGAATCTCATGTGCCCAAGTACAAATTTCAATTATGCACTTTTCAATATCGCAATTTCAATATCGCACTTTCAATATCGCACTTTCAATACCGCAATTTCAATACCGCAATTTCAATTTCGCAATTTCAATTCCGCATCTTAACTTGCCTAGTCCATTTCTAGGCAATGTGGACCTACTCCCTAGTCCTTTTCTAGGGGGTCTTGTGTTTACTAATTCCGCACTTTATTTAGTATTGTGATGTTGCTTTATGTGCTTTATCACTTTCATCACCAACATGCTAAATACAACAAAATACAAAGGTTACATCACGCTTCACGAAGATATTTTTGGACAAACCGGCCTTAGGTTCCTTAAATCAACCTTTAAAGCAAAGTGACCACCGTAAATTAGAAATTCTATTTTGCTCTAAATTTCAAACCCACATACTCTAATCTTAGGGTTTATTTTTGAAATAATGTTGTGCCAACGTACTTGAATATTTCTAAAGCTCGCCGAATAAGCATTTTCGTTCCCGAGCCCGGATCTCACCCATCTGTTTCAAGGATTCAAGGCCTTATCCAAAAATAGAGTCATTTTGCGGTCTTCCCAAACGGGACCTAAAATAAGTTTGGTGGTGACTCCTTCGGGGTGCAAAAACAATTCAACGGTTCTCTAAACGAACCGCCGCGTGCCAACCCCCCTTGTAGGAAACGGGAAATAAAAAAACCCCCTACACTCTGGAAACGATGATATTACCGGAAACGGAAATATGGATTGTATCGAAAATATTATCGGAAATGGAAATATTGCCGGAATCGGAAATATTGCCGGAAACGGAAATATTGTCAGAATCGGAAATATTATCAGAATCGGAAATGAATTCCGGAATCGGGAATTTAATCTGAAGCGCATCGTACGAATTAGCATCGGACGAGACTTGCTAGAAGAAGGCCCAGCACGAAGCCAGGCCCGCGTCCAGCAAGCCAAGCGCCTAACACAAAGCTGCCAAAGCCTCGCCAGGCAAAGCGCAAGGCCAGGCCCAACAAGGCCATGGCGCGCGCATGCTCGTTGGCTGCGGGTTGTGCTGCTCGTGTGGGCAGCAAGGCTTGCGCGGGCTGTGCGGCTCGTGCTCGTGCTCGTGCTCGTGCAACGCTTGTGTTCAACACAAATCCTAAAGCTAATGGAATTTGTTCTATGATTAAATCCTAATCCTAATAAAGATAGAATTTGTTTAATAGAGTTTTAATGAGATTCCAATTAAACAAATTGGTTTGCTTAAAGGATTCTAAATCCTTTTCCATGACTCTATAAATAGGTGCCTAGGTTCACAATTTATGGACACGAATTCAAGTATTCAAAGGTAGGATTTTAAGCAAAAATTCAGCCAAAACACTTGCCCCTATTAGCCGAAAATTCTAAGAACCTTAAGGGCGATTGTAGTTGGTCAAGCTTAAGGCGGATCCGGACGTGCTGTGGACTTTCTACGGAGGGACGACACTTGGATTCCTAAAGACTTGTTCTTGTTCGGTTCGGGCGCAACTAGGGAGGGGGCGCTACAAAGTGTATACATTCTATTCTAATTATATGATTATGTGCAATTAATATGATTCCTGGCATTAAGGTTTTTCCGTATGATTTATGTTGTTCATATGTATCATAACTTAACAGTGGTATCACGAGGCCCTTATTAATTTCATGATCTATAATTGCTTAAACATGGTTAAATTTTACAAATTTGCAAAGAATTAAAAAGGGGTGATTAATTTTCGTAATTGTTAATTAATTGCAAATTGCGTTTATTTAATTATATGTACGCAGTTTTTCGGCAGTTTCTTCGTTACTCAATGAAATCGAGTGATTTTTCTGTCAATTCCGCATGTAAAAGGCATTCTAAAATTTTGACAAAAATCCTCTTTTTCGGCCGAA
The DNA here is from genome assembly GCF_020520425.1 of Spinacia oleracea. Taxonomy (NCBI): domain Eukaryota; kingdom Viridiplantae; phylum Streptophyta; class Magnoliopsida; order Caryophyllales; family Amaranthaceae; genus Spinacia; species Spinacia oleracea. The sequence goes on along the minus strand of NC_079490.1, from coordinate 64,876,202 downwards.
CGCAGAATTCCCAAATTCGAAACCAAACTATGACTTTTCAGAGGTTTTAGTTTTTCGAAAGCAAAAGTTTGTAAATATAAGATGTTAAATTGAATATTTGCGATTCTTGTTGATAAATCTTGAATTTTTGATTGACCTACTGTATATGTGTAACAAATTTGAATGCCGAGACTTGTTAATTATACAACCTAATTTGTAATTATGATTAATTTGTTGAAATTCGAATAATTTAGAATTGATTTGATTTTCATAATTAATTAATGATTTAATTAGGTATCCATGATTAAAAACCACCATAAAAATTGTTAATTTATGATAAATTTTAAATTTTTATGACCTAGATTTGAATCCCAGTTAATCGGAAATTAATTGATTAATAAATTTTCGATTTTTCGCCCTAAAATTATGAAATTAATATGATTTATTAATTTGTCATTAATTTTAAATTAAAAATTTTAAATTTTTATGAAAAACGCTCATAAATGTTGCACGCACAAAGCAATGGACGCTACGTGTTACCCTTAAGGGTTGTTGTATAGTGCGGGCACGCGACGACGAGCAAGGGAGCTCGTCGCCCGTGCGGTACAAATGCAGCGAGCAACATAGCATGGCGCGCGCGAGGCAATGGAGCTGGCCGTGTGTGCTGTGCGATGGGCGATGGGTAATGGGCAAGGCACTGCGAGCAGTCGCGTGTGGGCAGCAAGCGAGCTGCGCCACAGTGCGCACTGCCTCGCGAGGGAAAGCAGCAGCAGACGCGACACAGCACGGAGGCTGCTCGCAGCGTGGCCAGCGATGGCTGCGTGTGCGTGTGGCGTGTGGCTGCGTGTGGCTGTGTGTGCCTTGTGCAACGGTCAGTCGAGGGGCGATGCGGCCTCGTGGCTCGATGGGGCTTGGGCGCAAGCCCAAGTGCCTTGTCTTGCGACGATTGATACGTTTTGTTTTTAATTTTGGATTTTCAGTTCGGAAATAATGTTAATTAATTTTAAAATTAATATAATTTAAATTGTTTTCTCGGAATTTAATTTTGATTATTATAATTATTATAAATTCTAATTTATACGAATTATTTTACTAAAATTAAACCTTGAATTAATTTAAATTCGTTTAATGCAACTGAAAATAAATTAAATGGATTCGATTATAATTTTATATGAGCTTTAAATTTTAATTAAACTTGTATGTTTCCGGTTAGACTAGAAATACATTTTTATGTTTAAAATTAGTAAAGCATATAAAGTTATTGGTTTAAGTGGGAGCTTTTAGTCATAAACTCTTGATTAGGTCTACGATCCTTTAAGGTTAAACAACTTGATTAGAATTAATAAGGACTGAATGATTGGTAGATTATTGGTGCCCTTGATTAATTGCTGCAAATATTTATGTGATGCATAACATGTTTTACTAACCAGCTACGTGGGCCATTCATGATAATGAATGGGTGAATGGTATATATTGTATATGTACTGTTTTGCAGGTTATGAAGTGACTAGTATGGCCCAAATAGGATAGTAAATATGGTCTGCGTACCATTAATTTGAATGTAATATTGGTCTACAGTACCAAATTTTATTGCTTTTAAATATGGTCTGCGTACCATCAAATAGTTGTAATTAGTTTAATTATACCTTATCCTATTTGAAGAAAATGGCGCCTCCCATGGTGAGATTCAAGACGCAGTTTCCAATCCATTTTCAAGACGGACTTTGAAGTTGAAGCTTCAAGATGTCTTAAATATGCATGAGATTATACCTTATCTTATGCATGCTTTAAGTTATTTATTGCTTTAAATATGTCTTAAATATGCATGAGATTATGGCTTGATTATGTTGCATGATTAAGGATTTTAGTTCACTTAAAATCTAACCAACATAATAAGAGCCTTAAGTTCCAAACTTTAAAAAATTGAGTTAAAAGGTGCCATGCCAAAATAACACTTACTTGGATAACCTTTACATCAATCTAGTAATAGTTTTACGCTCAGCGAGGCATTACTTATTGATCCTAAAGGGGTAAGGTACACAAATAATTGTGAGTACATGTTAGTTTTGGTGAAACTCAACGATATAAGTAAGGAGTCCTTTTATGTCGTGGCAAAATTGATAGGTTTACCTAATAAGTTCTTAGACGTACCTATTAACCAAGAGTAGTTTCTAGAGTATTAGCAAAAGGCTTTTGCTTACCTAAAAGATTTTAGAATTGAGTCTAAATACATAATGTGCTTAATTCTTCAATGGTTTTAGGGTCTTGGAATCATTTTATTCACACCTGCCGGAACACATAACTTGAATAAAATGCTTAATGAACATTAAATTATGCATGTATGCTAGAATTTAAGTTTATTAAGAGAACTGTGAATGGTTATTTATTTGTTTATTCTTTTTCAATTGTAGTTTTAACTATGGAAAACAACAATTCATTCAACATCCGATCAATTCTCGAAAAGGAGAAGTTGAACGGGAAAAACTTCCTTGACTGGCAAAGGAACTTGCAAATAGTTCTTATGCAGGAAGAAAAAGAGTATGTCCTGGAAGAGGCGATCCCCGAAGCCGTAGGCGACGGGGTCACTCAGGCAGCCCTCAATCGTTTGCTTGATGCCAACAAGGATGTGAAATGTCTAATGCTTGCAACCATGAGTGCAGATCTACATAAAACGTTCATCAACTCAGATGCTTTCACGATTATCAGTGAGTTAAAGAACATGTTCCAAGATCTGGCTCGAGTTGAAAGATTAGAGACTCATTGGCAAATTCTTGAGACCAAGCTTAAGAAAGGCGAGCCCGTAAGTTCACATGTTCTCAAAATGATTGGACTCATTGAGAATATGAGTCGGCTGGATCAGCAATTCTGTCAGGAAATGGCTATAGATACCATCCTCTATTCTCTTCATAGCGGATATGATCAGTTCAAGCTGAACTACAGTATGAATAGTCTGGACAAGACGCTCACTGAGCTTCACGGTATGCTGAAGACCGCTGAAAAGACGCTCAAAAGTACGTGATAAGCAAGATGTGCTTATGGTGCGTGGAGGCAAGTTCAAGAAATCTGGAAAGAAGAGGAATGCTAAGAAAGGTGTCAAGCAGGCCAGCCCGACTAAGCAAACTGGCACCAAGTCTGAAAAGAGGAAGATTAGTCAACCCACTTCTGAGTCCGAGTGCTTCTACTGTAAGAAGAAGGGGCACTGGAAAGGAGATTGCTTGAAGCTTAAGGAAGATCAGAATAACGGAACAGTCGTTCCATCTTCAGGTATTTTCGTTATAGACTGTATACTTGCTAATTCAACTTTTTGGGTATTAGATACAGGTTGTGGCTCACACTTATGTTCCAATCCCCAGGGAATAAGAAGAAGTAGAAGGTTAAGCAAGGGTGAAGTCGACCTACGAGTGGGAAATGGAGCACGGATTGCTGCATTAGCTGTAGGAACTTATTATTTGTCGTTGCCCTCTGGGCTAGTTTTGGAACTGGAAGAGTGTTTCCATGTTCCAAGTCTTACTAAAAACATCATTTCTGTTTCTTGCTTGGATGCTAAGGGATTTTCCTTTTTAATAAAAGACAATAGTTGCTCGTTTTATTTTAAAGAGATGTTTTATGGATCTGCTAGATTAGTCAATGGACTTTATTTATTAGATCACGACAAACAAGTTTATAACATGAATACCAAAAAGGCCAAAAAGGATGATTCAGATCTCACCTATTTGTGGCATTGTCTATTAGGCCATATTAACTTGAAACGCATAGAAAGACTTCAAATGGAAGGAATTCTAGAACCATTTTACTTAGAGGATTATGGTAAGTGCGAATCATGTTTACTTAGCAAAATGACAAAGCAACCTTTCTCTAAAGTTGGAGAAAGAGCAAATGAACTATTGGGTTTAATCCATACAGATGTATGTGGACCAATGACTACAAATGCTAGAGGTGGTTTCAACTACTTTATCACTTTCACTGATGACTTCAGTAGATATGGTTATGTCTACCTAATGAAGAATAAGTCTGAATCCTTTGACAAATTCAAGGAATTTTAGAGTGAAGTAGAGAATCAGTTAGGCAAGAAGATTAAGGCACTGCGGTCTGATAGAGGCGGTGAATATCTGAGCTATGAATTTGATGACCATCTGAAAGAATGTGGAGTTCTATCAGAATTGACTCCTCCTGGAACACCACAATGGAACGGTGTGTCGGAACGGAGGAACAGAACCTTGCTAGACATGCTTAGATCAATGATGGGTCAGGCCGAACTTCCATTAGAATTTTGGGGACATGCACTAAATACAGCTGCACTCACTATAAATAAAGCTCCGTCTAAAGCTGTTGAAAAGAATCCATATGAATTATGGTTTGGAAAGCCTCTAAATGTGTCTTTTCTTAAGATTTGGGGATGTGAAGTATACGTCAAACGATTAATTTCAGACAAACTTCATCCAAAATCTGTCAAATGTATCCTTGTGGGCTATCCAAAGGAAACAAAGGGGTAGTACTTCTACAATACATATGAGAACAAGGTGTTTGTTGCTCGAGATGGTATCTTTTTGGAAAAGGATAACATTTCCAAAGTGACAAGTAGGAGAAAAGTAGACCTCGAAGAAATTCGAGTCGAACAACAAAATCTAGAGAATGCTCAAGATGACATTCAGGAAGAAACTCATAGATCTTTAGAAGTATCTGGTGAGAATCATGGACCATCTAGAAATATAACCTCGCGTAGATCGCAGAGATATAGATCTCAACCGGAAAGGTACTTAGGTATTTTGACGAACGAGAGCTATGACGTTCTATTACTTGAAAGTGATGAACCT